>NW_006284244.1:2620216-2648302 GCF_000327345.1 Myotis davidii
TCTGTGCATTTGATTATGTAAGAAATGTCGTAAGACCCATGTTTCTTATCCACAGATGTAAAATGAGATGTATCAGTAGATTTAGCTAAACTTTCCTCTTTTATATTTTTGCTTTTAAAAAATTATCTTTATCATTGAAAGTATTACAGATGTCCCCCTTTTCCTCCATTGACTCCCTCTACCCGACTGTCCCCCCTCCCCAGGCCTTCACCATTATCTATATCTGTGGGTTATGTATATATGCAGATAAGTTCTTTGTTTCATCTCTTCCTGCCCCTCTCCCCCATTCCCTCTGAGATGCATGAGTCTGTTATATGCTTCAGTGTCTCTGGATCTATTTTGTTCATCAGTTTATTTTTTTCATTAGATTCCCCATATAAGTGAGATTTTGTGATACTTGTCTTTCTCTGACTGGCTTATTCTGCTTAGCATAATACTCTCCAGGTCAGTGGCACAAATTCACCTCTAAAACAAAAGGCATTTATTGGAAATGGTGTTTACCTTATTCTACTCAACCGGCATCTGAGAAATGGAGGGAGGCTGAGGTTTTTATAGTATAGTAATTCCCAATTTTGCTCACAGTATGTTGCAGTCCTATGTGATTCCACCTTGTCATAACAGGAAGAAAGTTAATAAACATGGAATTTGTGCTGGGGACTCTTCCTGTGAAAATTTCAGACTTTCTTAGAAAAACAAAACTTCTTCCTTAAACCCAACCTTGTGATTAGCATGAACAACATGAAATCAATATAACTTTGGAAAACTCTAACATTATTTTTAATATTTTAAACATCTTTATTGTTGAAAGTATTACAAATGTCCCCTTTTTTCCCTCTATTGACCCCTTCTAGCCTGCACCCATCCCCTGCCCCAGGCCTTCACCACCTTATTGTCTGTGTCTATGGATTATGCATTATGCATACAAGGTCTTTGGTTAATCACTTTCCACCCACCCGTCTACCCCATCCTTCCCTTTGAGATTCTACAGATCCAGAGACATAGAAGCATGAAAGAGACAGTGTAATATTTTTAATATTTTTAAAAAGTGTTAATATTGGTATTCTAAATAGAATATAGCGTTCTTGACATTGTGTGAGTACATTGACACCTCTAATTGACAGCTTGACAATGAAATAATAATTAGTGATTGCCAGCATTGTTGATTATAAGGAAACATTACCTCACATATTTTTATACAACTTCATCTCTCCTACAAGAGGTAAAGCCCCTCTCCCTCCAAAATGGACAAGCATAAAGAAATGATATAATTCCTTCATGCTTGTTCGTTATAAGATTAGCAAATTACCACCTATGCTTTAGTTTATCAATATACCTGAGGGACCAAGGACAAAGTATCAAAGAGAAGAAACTCGTCTGATAGAAGGTGATGCTAATGACAGCTGTGATAAAGGAAGAAAGGAGATAACTGGAAAAGAAGAAAGCTATCCCTGCCTCTGTTACTGGAGTTAGAGGAAAACAGTTGTGCTCCATTGTCTAAGCCCAGTGTACTATTCTGGTCATCCCAGAGTGTGTATATTTCTCATGTGATGTCATACCGAGTTATATATTATTAATTGAATCCCGCTGAAATATAGAAGTCTATGGATATATATATATTTAAAGATTTAAGAAAGAAATCAATTCATAGACCCAAATTTGCTGCCATGAATGAGCTGAAAACTTTGCTGGAACCCAAAATGAATGGCCCCAAAATGATTCTATTGTGTGTTTTTTCCAGATCAAGCTGACCTTGACTGACCCAGTTTGTTTTTTCCTGGCCATCTCTTCAAATACTACGAGTTGTCTTCTATTGGGCCAATTTTTTAAAAAAATGCTGTCTTCCTCATCACCCACACATTTTATTTTTCTTTCATTCGCAAGTAATGCCATGAAGTTTTAGACTGTCAGTTATAAAATGAAGAGGACTCTGACATTATAAACTGACTACCTCTAAGTCTTTTAAAAATAACCACTAGTGCAAGACATTAAATTAGCCAGGTTTAGATTGGGCACACAGGCATAATCCAAGGTAATCTACCTGTGACTCATAACCTTAATTACATTTGCAAATATCTTTGCCATCAAAAGTATCATATTCAGCCCTAGCCAGTTTAGCTGAATGTATAGAGCATCGGCCTGTGGACTCAAAGTTCCCAGGTTTGATTCTGGTCAAGGGCACATATTCAGTAGGGGGCAGGCAGGAGGCAGCCAATCAATGATTCCCTCTCACCATTGATGTTTCTATCTATCCCTCTCCCTTCCTCTCTAAAATCAAAAAATATATAATTTTTTTTTAAAAAAAGTAGCTTATTCACAGACTCCAGAGATTAGGGAGTGGATGTCTTTGGAAGGGGGGGATCATTCAGCCTCCCCACAATGATCAATGTCATCATTTTGTCTTCAGTTAAAAGACAAATCTTAATATATTCCTACTAGAGGCCTGATGCATGAAATTTGTGCAAGAGTAGGCCTTCCTTCCCCTGGCTGCTGGCACCGGCTTCCCTCTGGCACTCAGGACCCGGGCTTCCCTCGCAGCCCCGGCTTTGTCTGGAAGGTCTTCTGGAAGGATGTCTGGTCTAATTAGCATATTATGCTTTTATTATTGTAGATAATATATCACCTGAATTACTCTTTCCACTCTTCATGAAGACATTGTTCATATTGGTCTAGAGACATCTCTCAACTTCCCCCCTTCTCAGGTAATTCCTCTTTTTCCTCTGCTCTTACTGTGAGACAGTTTTGTAGCCCTGTGTACCAACTCTTTGTAATCTGTCACAGTTGTGAGTTTACATTGGCCTGTGATTATTTAACTATTTCCCCACTTATGCATTAGCACCATAATGCATGGGGTGTGCTTACTTCCATGTAACCAGTACCTGGTAGAGTACCTGCCATCTTATAGGTTAGTATGCAGTGAGACATTCACTCAGAGAATGCTATGTAAGTAGTAACAAGGAAAACTGCTTCATCATGAACTGGCTAAATTGAAATTTATAATTTTTATATAACTGATTTTATTATTAATAAATCATGATAATAGTATAATATTAAAGATACACTTCAATATCATATTACAGATGTAATAATGTCACATTAATCCTATAAATGTTAGACTACATCTTGACCAATTGTGGGTATAGAATACTGCAAACTTTTGCCTTTTAATGTTAAAATGGGATTCTTTTTCAGTCTTTTTTATTTTTCAACTAAGCATCCAAGAAAATCAATGTCAAATTTTGCAGCATTACAAAGGTGGTCCGGGACCAACTATCAGGCCTGAGATAAAGATGCGAAACCAGTTTTGTGAACTTCGTGTAACAAGTATCTTCAAGTTATAGAAGCAAAGACAAGAATTAAACCAGGAAGTTGAAGAACAGATATTTTAGACAAAACACTCAGTGTTGCATGTGCACCCCATCTGCCTGCCCACCCCTGCCCCGTGGGAGATGAAAGGGCAGACGGTCCACCGGACGAACTTTAATGGGATCACTCAGAGAACTGGGTGTGTGTCTTCTGAGATCTGGGAAGCATAGTAGAGCAGGGTATTACAGTTTCCGAAAGCTAAAAGGTAAGAAGCTGTTTAAAGTGAAAATGACAACCCTGGCCAAGAAACTCAGTTGGTTAGAGCATTGTCCCTATATGCCAGGTTGTGGGTTCAGTTTCTGGTAAGAGCACATGTGGGAATACATAAATAAGTAGAACAACAAATCAATGTCTCTCTCTCTCTCTCTCTCTCTCTCTCTCTCTCTCTGTCTCTCTCTCTCTCTCTCCCTCTTCCTCTCTCTCTGAAATAATATATATATATATATTAAATATATTAAAACTGGGGCTCACAGAGCCAGCTAAGAGTTCCAAACATAAATAAATAAATAAATAAATAAATAAATAAATAAATAAATAAATAAATAAAATTAATAGGGGCTCCCACTGGGATGTTAACTACAATTTCACATTGAGACACAGTTCCTCGGACAGGAAGGAGACTTTGCGAAGAGCTGCATATGACTGAACCTTCAGGAAGACATGGGTAATGGAAGGGCCCTGCTAGAGCTGAGGTTTTTACTTGTGTCAAGAAGATTACAGAGGAAAGATTCCCAGTGATGGAAGAATCGCAAGGTGCCTCTGAGAGAGAGTCCATTTTAAAAATGTGTCACAGTGAGCAAAACCACCCCCTGCTTAACCACTGTCTGGTGTGGCTTTTCTCTTCCTGTCCCCAAATTTGGAGGGAGGGGTTGGTAACTGACAGAACAAGAAAAGAAAAACTGGTTGAATGCCCTTTTCCACTTTCAAAAGTAGCCGTTGACAGGCTGAGATGCAATGGAGGAGGAGGTGGGAAAATTTTTGAATTGAATTTGGAATTTGTCAAATTAATTAAAGAAGTGAAAGTCCTCTGAGGAGTAAAGAGACAGGAAGTCTTAAAAAATCATCCAATAGCAAACAAACTAAACTAACTGCCAATCATTTAGTACAGTGAAAGGAAGACCAACATAGAGCCAATTTAAAAGAGGACATGAGAAAAATTGAAATTGTTTTAAAATTGTATCCTATGAATTATTTTCTCTCAATATTCAAGATACATATTCAGAATGCATAAGTTATTTGATCATTAAATGTAAAGTATATTTAATATGAGCATTTTTATTCATTCATTTATTTTTAGTATATTTTTGTTGATTTCAGAGAGGAAGGGAGAGGGAGAAAAGGATGGAAACATCCATGATGAGAGAGAATCAGTGATCGGCTACCTCCTGCATGCCCTCTACTGGGGATTGAGCCTACAACCTGGGCATTTGCCCGACGGGGAATCAAACTATGACCTTCTGGTACATGGGTCCATGCTCAACCACTGAACCACACTGGTCAGGAAATATGAGCACTTTCAAAATACTAGAAAAATGTATGAAATGCATGCAAGGTAAAATAAATGCTCAGTAATTGAGTACAATGCAGAATAAAAGGTGCGAATTCTCCTGCTTAATTAGTTTTCAGTTCTCAAAAAGTAAAGCCTATTTCAATGACAAAATCCACATGGCATTTCACTCTTGCTTTTGTGTTAGTACATAAAAGAATTTTAGTAAGATTATGAAAAGAAATATCTGGCCAGGCTGGTGTTGCTCAGTGGTTGGGCATCGACCTGTGAACCAGGAGGTCAGAGAACATGCCCTGGTTGTGGGCTCTATCCCCAGTGGGGAGCATGCAGGAGGCAGCCAATAAATGATTTTCTCTTATCATTGATTTTTTTTCTTTCTCTCTCCCTCTCCCTTTCTCTCTGAAATCAATTTTAAATTTTTTTAAAGGAATATCTGATTTCCAGGTAGGGTTGTTATGTGTGTGTGTGTGTGTGTGTGTGTGTGTGTGTGTGTGTGTTTTCTTAAGAAATATGTCTAAGAGTTAGATACTTGCCACATTAAATGAAAATTTTCACAAGTAAGCAACTTATACATTTTAAATTCTGCACTGTCCTCAGTAGTGTGATGAAATTCCTTGTGGTCCAGCTCTATCCCCCTTGACATGTGAACCACCCTCTTGTCCAGTGTGAACACTCTGAATATGTCACTTACTAACCAGCTTGCTGATCACATCAACGGTGGTGTTATCGCAGTGCTTTTGCTCAAGTAATTCTTATTTTACTGAAGAATGGCCCCAAAGTGCAAAAGTAGTGCTACTGGCAATTCAGATATGCCAATAGGAAGCCGTCAAGTGCTTCCTTTATGTAAAAAGGTGAGTGCCGTACAATAAAATACTTTGAGAGAGAGAAAAATATCATTTGACAAAGGTGAGAACCTGAAGGGGCTCGTGTTCATAATATAAAATTCAGTGTTTATTTTTCTCTAGTGTGCAATAAGGGAACACAGCATGTAAGGATTAGCTCCAACTGGTTTGAAGGCACCAATCTCTTTATGAAAGATCTTTCAAAGGAAAACATGATGTGTGCTGGCAGTAGGAAGACGCTGCCAGGAAGCACATTCAGCAATTTGCTTTCCAAGTAGGAAATATTCATTAGATCTAAATACCAAGTTGTTTGCAGAACATGTTCATGCACAAGCTTGTTCTGAACATTGCTGAACATCATATCTGCCTGGTTTTATATCAGGGTTGCTTGTAGCATGATCGTTGAGCTTTGTTCATAATAGGCATTAATTCAATAATATAAACATGCACAGTGCAATTAAACTTGGTCATTTGTCCTTTAAGGTTAGCACACACAGCAAAACTATATAGGCAGAAAAAAATTCAACAATTTACTTAATCACCAACTTTTATTGGATTGTGGGGACATAAAACTGTTGATGGAACTAAAATAGAGATTTTAAATATTATATTAAGATTTAATTTTATGGGAGAGGAAAAAAGAGAACTCTTTTAGACAATACCTCGAATAGTTAAACCAAGGAGATTTTTTCCTTGAAGAAAGAGTTAGGGGGAAAAAAAAAACCTAAAAAAAATTGAGTCAGTCTTCCAGAGGAAACATTTATGAGTCGCACTATTATAAAACATGATAAAACGTCATCTAGACTCTGGATAGATGATTCATAAATAATTAATTACCCACAAAAATAATTAATTACCTGTCACAGTAAAAATAAATTTCTAAAGAGTCAACAAAATATTTTCCGCCCTCACAACCATACACGTACATCTTTCCAATGTGTTACCCATGGAAGACCATATACCCTCCAAATAAAGATCTCAGAATTATGCTGACTATTTTGTAATCCCCAAAGGCATGATTATCTAATACAGTATAAACCACACCCTGTGTATGTGTTGCTGCTGCTCGCTTGAGTCAGATTTCTGTTCTGGTTTTTCCTACAGTTATCAGAGCAAAGATAAGAGCCAACTATATCATTTCTAAGGAAAGGGAAGTGACAGACTTGAATATTGTGGAAAATAAATGAGCTGTCTTACAGGAAAATAATTACATAGTTAATGAAAACAATAAATTATTATTTAAATCATAAAATTAATTTTAAATTAATATACCATATAAGTAACTAAGGAAAGGAGCACCGGTAACATTAAATTAAGAACGTACATAATTTGGCTAAAAATTATTCCTTTCTTTATACCAATTCTACTCAAGGAAGAGATACCAAACATAATAGGATAGTTCATGTAAGGTCACATAGGCGATGCCATGTGAACCTGTAAGCCACTCGCAAGTGTCAAGATTCTGAGTGCCTGGCCTCACAGTGCCCCGCATGTGCCTTATATACAGTCTTCCCAATGTATTCTTACTCACCGTTATCCTGACTCTATCCCTCATTGTCCCTTCTTCTACTGGAAGCAACGTAAGTAATATTTGCATAAGATTACCTAAGTCATCCATTAATTGATTCACAGAAAAATATTTATTGACCACCTACAATGCGCTGTACACTGTTGTAAGTGCATTGTAATTACCAGTAGAAAAAGCAAACAAAGATCTCCACCCTCATGGAACTTACATTCTGGAAGAAGCCTACAGTAAACAATAAACAAACAAAGGAGTAAATGATAGAGCATGTTATTGGGGAACAAACGTAGTCAAATGTAAGATCAAGAGTGCTTAGGCACAGTGGTTCTCAACCTTCCAAATGCCGTGACCCTTTAATACAGTTCCTCATGTTGTGGTGACCCCCAACCATAAAATTATTTTCGTTGCTACTTCATAATTGTAATTTTGCTACTGTTATGAATCATAATGTAAAGATCTGATATGCAGGATGTATTTTCATTGTTACAAATTGAACATAATTAAAGCATAGTGATTAATCACAAAAACAATATGTAATTATATATGTGTTTTCCGATGGTCTTAGGCGACCCCTGTGAAAGGGTCGTTGGACCCCCAAAGGGTCACGACCCATAGGTTGAGAACCGCTGGCTTAGGGTGTGGGCACAGATTGAAATTTCAAAAGTGTGTTTAGGATAATCCTCATTAAGCAGGTACACATTAAGTTAGTGACACTTATGGTTGATGGTTGTTCACATGGATTAACTGGGTGGTGAGGCGGGGCAGGGGAGGGATTTCAGAGAGTGGAAACAGCGTCAAAAAGGTCGTTTTACATAATTTGGCTTTTACTATGAAGGAAAGAGGAAACTGTTGCAGGTTGTTTGAGCAGGAAAAAGGCATGATCTGATTTATGTTATAAAATTATCACTCTGCCTGCTGTAATGGGACTCTAGGGGCAAAGGTAGAAGCAAAATGACAAACTGTAGGCTGTTAAGTAAAGTAGGTGAAAAGTAATGTCTTAAACCCAGGTGGTAAAAGTGGAGAGGTGAGAAATAACTAGATTCCAGGAAATAAGTGGTAATGGAAACAAATGGTAAGGATCTTGTTCTTTGGGCACCATAAAGGCCCTTATAGACACAACGTGAATCTTGAGTTACTGAATAGTTCTGTTTTCTGAGTCAATAGCATGAATATAGTTGGAAAATTAGAGGCAACTTCATCTGTGCTCTGTTCTCATTTTAATAATTAAATTTCTGAATCAAATAGAGATTCTTTTCATAAAAATGTGGACTAGTTCTTCATTTCAACGTATTTCCTAGTAACTACTATGTGATGGAACAATGCTACCCGAGGTATAAAAGGATAAATGAGCAGTGATCTCTGTATGTTTCAGCAGAGCTAAAAAGTCATTTAAATAAGCAAGGACAATAGAGTGATATAAATTAGGGCTGAAAGAGAGGTGTTTAGTAATGAAAACCAGGTGGAAAGGAGAATTTAAGAGCAATTTTTTTTTAATATTCTTTGAAAAGAACCTTGAAAATGAATAATACTTGTTACAATGATCAGCGTATTTCAAACAGAAGAGCAATTTGAACAAACTACAGACATGTGATCAAGGAAAGTACTTTAGGAAAAGTGTAGGTAGTTTTGTGTGATTGAGGCATGAAATTGAGGGGAGACACTTCTCCAGGGGTCTCTCATGTTTCTGCACATCATGCTAAAGAGGCACTAACTGCTCTTTTGTTCCAAACTACTTTTTCAAGGATCTTTCTATACTAAGTAACCATGAAAGATAACGATGGTGACTCCTTTTGGACTCCAGCCTTGGAAGTCATAGTGTCTTCTAAGATACAGGCATGCTTTGTATCCAGTATAAAAGTTTCAAATTCCCCAAGTTCTGAGTTCCTCCGTTATGCTTCAAGCCCATTCTATATGCAGCATCCAGTTAGGCCCCTCTAAATACCCCCATGGGACCTGAAGGACAAGGAAAATGGATGCATACGTAATACTCATATTGTGCTCTAAGTTCTAATAGAGTTCTTTGTATCATTGTAAAGTTAGAGGACAGTCCACATCACCACTCTCACTTCTTATACTAAATACAAAGTTCAGGAATCCCTAAAATTACCCTCAGTTTTGATAATTTGCTAGATGTAGTCACAGAACTCATTGAAAGCGGTTGTACTCACAATTATGGTTTACTGAAGCAAGAAAAGTAGAGATTAAAGTCAGCCAAGGGAAGAGGAAGATGGGTGGTGTCCAAAAGAATTCCAAACACGAAACTATCAGTTGTCTTCCTCCAGTGGACTCATATGTCTGTTCACTACTCCCAATAAGGTGTGTAGTAATACCTACTGAATATTCCCAGGCAGAGAAGCTCAACTGAACCTTGACGTCCACCATCTTTATTGGGGCTCCATCATTTAGATATGGTTGACTGCCCATGCAGTTGACCTCAGTCTCCAGCCCCTCCAGAGGTCTAGCTGATACAACGTGACCCAAGCCCCTATTACAAATAGCATTGCCACACAGACTGCAGTGCTCAAGGTTCCCAGGTAGACAAATACACTTTTTTCAAAGAGTACATTTTAAGGACTTAGACATTAACACCCAGGAACTGAAAATAAAAGCCAGACCTCTGGGCAAGTTTAAATTATTTTCTAAACTTTAAACCAGAGGTCTCATGTTTTCTGCCAACATCCATGAAATTGTGGCAGGCTAATTTGGTTAGCTTGCGATTAGGACAAAAATCCCAGACTTGACCCAGTTCTTGATAGTAAAATGAACAGACAGACATGTACTAAAAAATATGTCTAGAAAAGGAGTAAATAGGGCCACATCATGGGTTCCTCTTATGCTTTGCTAAGAGGTTGAACTTTATTCTTTAGCCAATTCTGATTATATGTTTGTAGAGACAACAGCTAACATTAGAAATAGATTTTTTTTTATTAAACATCGCTCAACACCCCATATATTGAGGAAAAAAATTACAAGTGGTTGGAATGAACCATTTAGGAGTTTCAGAAAAAGTGTTCTGGAAATCTAGAGGGCGAAAGCATTGAAGACATTGGCAATAGGAAATTAAATTAATGTTATAAACTGTGTCAGCAGGATCAGAGAGTCATGAAGGGAAACTTAACAGTGATAGTGGAGAAAAAGAAGAGTCCAGGGAGACAGAAGGCAAAGAACAGGTATCAGAGGAACAAAGGAGGGAGACCTGAAATGACAAATGAATATGATGAAAGATTGGTTTATTAGAGTTTCATTATTTAAAATTCATAATTTGATCAGTAAACTAACAAGGTTAGGGATCAACCACAAGAGTGTGGGTTGTTAAGATTGACTATGAGCCACATTTTAAACTCAAAGAACACAGTAATTTTTGAATAAGGGATTAGTCATATACAAAGACATTAAAGTTACTAAAGAGGATGTGAGGCATCATGATAAAGAAAAAAAAATCTTAGCTAGAAGCCAAAATCCTAAATTAATGGGGAAATTAAGTAGGTAAATGATAACCTAGAAGGGCTGGGAGTGTCCTGTCTAGTCACAGAATATCAAAGAAGGAAGGGCAGAAAAATAATTTTCTGAAATTATCAATGGAGAGCTAAAGAATATCCATATTTTCTATGCTGTATGAATGATCCAACAGCCTTAATTGCATTGGGCTTCAATGAAAAATTCTTAATAGTACAAGAAATCTAAGTTTCAAAATAGAAAAGTGAGTAAGGAGTGGAGATATTGGTCATTCTCTGAAAAAACAAACAAACTGGAGATATAAGAATGTTTGCTAACAATGACTCTAGCATAAAAGAGAATATAATAAGCATCAATGGTGCTATGGTTAATTTTATGTCAATTTGGTTGGGCCACGGGAGGTGGAGGAGGTTTGCCAAAACATGTGGGCTGTATCTGGATGTATCTATGAGGGTGTTTTTTGTTGAGATTAACATTTAAATTGAGCTTGAGTAAAGCAGATTTCCCTCCTTAATGTGAGTGGCTGGCTTCCAATCTATTGAAGACTTGAAAAGAACCAAAGGTTCAGTAAGGGAGAATTCACTGTCTGACCTACTTTCTTCTAGCTGAAATGTCAATCTTCTCTTGCCTCCAGATTCAAATTAACATTACAACTACGCCACCAGCTCTCCTGAGTCTCCATCTTGCCAACTTCAGATCATGGACTTCTCATCCTCTGTAACCCTGTAACCACGTGAGCCAATTCTTTTTTATCGCTCTCTCTCTCTCTCTCTCTCTCTCTCTCTCTCTCTCTCTCTTTTTCTCTCTCGTAAAATCCTCCAATTGGCTCTGTTTCTCTGGGGAACCCAGACTAATACAAATGAGGAGATATTATCCGTGGAATGAACAGTAAAAGAGATACTGAAGAAAGCAGTGCAGTGATGAAAATTAGTGGGAGATTGCGTAGCTACGTGGATACAAGCATGAGATGTTTAATGGGACTACTTTTTGCAAGCTTCTAAACTCACAAGGCACCAGGTCCCAGATGCAGAGTAAGACCTACTGAGTTATCAGAGTTTAATCTTTGCCAAGGTTTCCAGTGGGACAGTAATTTTACTTAGGAGTTGCTGAAAGGATGAGCTAGTTACTACGTTGTCTCCTAGTAAAATTGTCTGACACAGAATCTTGATTGTCTTAATCATCAGCAGTGGAAATTGGAGTGATGTGGGGTGAGAAGGCCAAATATCTTCTGTGGTGAATGGGAAAGAAATATATTCTTTAAAATGGAATAGCTGCACCAAAGAACGTGTATGCATATACGCATAACCAATGGACATAGACAATAGTGTGGTGAAGGCCTGAGGTGGTAGATGGGAGGCGGGCTAGAAGAGGTCAATGGGGGGGGGAAAGGAGATATATGTAATACTTTCAACAATAAAGATTTTTAAAAAATGGAATAGCTGCCATTAGAAGCACACATCTAACTTAATTTGAAGGCCTAAATCATAAAATAAAATAAAAATCAGGAACACGATAATATCCAAATGAAATAAGGAGAATAAAGTGAGATAATAGATAGAAAGTGGAGCCCTGTCGGCGTGCCTCAGTGGTTGAGCATGGATCTATGAACCAGGAGGTCACGGTTTGATTTTGGTCTGGGCATATGCCTGGGTTGTGGGCTGGATGCCCAATGTGGGGCATGCAGGAGGTACCTGATCAATGATTTTCTCTCATCATTGATGTTTCTATCTCTCTCCCTCCCTTCTTCTCTGAAATCAATAAAAAAATTTTTTTCAAAAAGACACAAAATGGAGAAACAAAGATTATCATAAAACGAGAGACAGTATTCTTAGGTGGGCCATTGCCAAGGAAACTTGAACAATGAATCTTTTAAATACTTCATGTTTTCCTTCTGTGTCTACTTATATTTGAGAGCCATCCTGTGATTTTTTGAATTACATGATTATGCTACTTGCACCTTAAAGTGTGATTCCTGAGGACACCTGAACTTCAACAAAAACAGAGAGTTGAACAGAGTGATAGGCTAACAACAAAGTGACATTGCTTCATTTTCAATTAACAAATTGTTTCTTTGGACTTAACATTTCTGAGTTCATCAACAGGTTCAAGTGAGGCCTGCTAAGGAGCAAAAACAGCAAAGGAAAGGCTTACCAACTAACATTTAATGGGGTTCCTAACTTCTTTTGCACCACGAATTTCTGTGTATATCGTGCTCTCCTTATCAGGATAATGCATACAGTGAAGGAGGAGTGTAAAAGAACTCAAGTGTATTAAGATACAGTTATCAAAGCACATTGAAAAAATGGGCTATTATAATATCTATACATTTGTTAATACAATAAAGAATGAGATACAAGGATGAATCTAATAACTACCATAATTTTAAAGTAATAGTAAATGTAAGAGATATTTTGAAACATCTGAAACAGCTCAAATAAAAAATGAAAATGCCTATTGGTGGAAAATTCACAGGTCCTGTTAATACTACTTAGGGTTTTATTTTAGACTATATTTGTGATTGAAATAAATTATCAATGGGTTTTTCCATGTCAGTGGTTACCTAAAAGGTATAATGATGATTGATAAATATTTTTAATCATCATGTTTAAATACTCATTTTTAACAGTTTCCTCAAATATTTTTGAAGTACTAAAATAACATGTCCCCAGGCAGTTTTAGAGGGAAATCTGCAGGTTCTTATCTAAGATATTTGCACTTTTATGTAAATGAATTTTATATTCCAAATTTATGTACATTTTTAAATTTTAAACTAAGAAATCTTAGGAAAAAAGTGATTTTTTTGTGTGTGTGTGTGTTTTTTGTTTGTTTGTTTACCGGGAGCATAGGAAAGAGAGTAGGACAAAAAAATATTCTAAAATGTATTCTTTTATTCATTTGCCAATTCATTCAACAACAATTTAATGACTACCTACTACAAATAAGTAAGAAATAACCCTAGTCCTCATGGAAGGTTTTCATATTTCTAATGTGTTTTGTTCCTTTCTTTTATGCGTAAGGCTATTTCTATGATAACTGACTGCTCTTACATAAATGAGGATATAATTCACTCTTACCACAGTGCAAAAAAAAATTCCACTTTAGCCCAAAAATTTAAGTAAAACAGAGCAAAATAAACATTCATTCTTAAAATAAAACTATATTACTATTTTTTAAAGTTTTGAGATATATTCGTACTCCAAACAATTCCTGCTTATTTTCCATCCACTTTTCCTGCCCCCAGGAAATAGTTTCTCATCATCTGAGGCTAACTTAGTTTACTTATTCCTCAAGGGAATTTATCTTTTTTTCTAAAGTTTCTGGAAAATAACATTATAAGAAGAAAAGAGAGTGTTGTTGTTAGATAACATGAGGAAGGAAAGCATTGACTACTGTTCAGCAGCTACATTTACTATAGAACATCTCATCCTTTAACATGCTAATGTGTATTAGGACTCCAAAGAAAGTATATAGCAAGTAGTATTTTATAAAATTATATTCCTCTGGACCCTTTATTTAAGGTCCTACAAAATTAGTCTTCTGAGAAATACAATTGGGAAAAGATGAGCTGGTCCAGATACTTAGAAAGAACAATGATGAGTTCTAAGAATAAACATGGCTCACTAAGAAGTCATTTCAATTACTCCGTTTCCATCCAGTTTCGGGGTGTCACTGGACTGGTATTTCTAGGAGTGTAGCAGGGAGAGTATATCTGAATTTCAGCAAGGCATTTCATCATGAAGCAAAAAATGTGGGCTGGATGATAGTTTAATTTCTTGGGAGCACATCAGGTTAAATAAGTTAATAAAAATGATTATGTATTCACTGGATTTTTGCCTCTAATGACCTACTCTGTCCAACTACTTAATCATTAGCCTGCATGAGGACATAGATGCATTTTCACGGAATCTGCAGGAAAGGACATGGACAACTGAAATACTGGTTCAGGATTGGCAAAGTTTTTTCTATAAATGACAACATACTAAATATTTTACATTAAGCGGACCACACATTCTTTGTTAAAAGTATTCAATTTTGCTGAGTTCTACTTACAGCAAAACAGGGATAGACAATGAAGCATAAAATACTGAACATGGTTGTGTTACAACGAAATGTTATTTACAGAGCAGGCAGCGAGCTGGATTTTGCCCTTAGGCCAAAGTTTAATGAGCCTTTCATTAGTTGTCAGAGATGGAACAAAAGTATTGAACAGTCTGGTACAATTTGCTAAATTTATGAAAATAGTTTTTAATAGATACGCTTTGCATTCCAAGTCAACAATTTAATCTCGTAAGTATTAGAAGGAAAAGGCATTGCATAACCGTCTGTGTTTAAGTTGATTGAAAGTTCAATGCTCCTCCATTTAATATACTTTCCAAGAAGACAGTGCTACATCTGTAACAGTCTCCAGAGAAGTACCAAGTAAAACTTTGCTTGGGTCAAACCACACTTGGGATTTTGCATCAAATACTAGAAACTTCCATTTGAAAGGCACCTAGTAAGCAGGAGAGTATACACAGGGGCATGGCTGGTATGCTGAGATAACTAGGACCATGTTATAAAATAAATAGATTCACAAAAGAAACTATTTAACCTGGAGAACAGAAGACTTCAATGACACAATATAGCTGTCTTCAGACATACTAACAGTTGTTAAATGAAAGATAGGCTAGATTTACACTTAATTGTTCCTGAAGTCACAATTGAAATTATTACATGGTAGGAAACTTATGCAAAATTTAAGTTCAATAAAAGGGAGTATTTAAAAATATGTTTTTTACTGATTTTATAGAAGAAGGGAGAAGGAGAGAGAGAGAGAGACATCAATGATGAGAGAGAATAATTGATCAGCTGCCTCCTGCATGCCCCACACTAGGGACTGAGCCCACAACCTAGGCATGTGCCCTACCTGGGAACTGAACCAAAACCTTCAGGTTCATAGTTGATGCTCAACCACTGAGTAACACTAACTGGGCAAAAGGAAGGATTTTTTTAAGCAAATGTAGCTCCTCCACTCCAATGAGATAAATGACTTTGCCCAGTAGAGGTGTTCACCCTATGGAGGACAACTTCAGGCATTAGAGGAATTTCTCCAGCCACTTGTTGAAACATTATAGAAAGACTCAATTACTAGCTAGGAGACAGGGCACGCACGTTTCCCTTCAATTCTAATATTCTCTGGCTTTGTAAACTGGTGAAATTTAAGTCGCCAACTTTCTTAATCATGAAATCTTTACTATTTTTTGTGTATAAAATTAAATTTCTAGACTGAATCCACTAAATGTCTGTATTAATTATGCTCAGAATTTTATTTTTATTACATATCTTGTACTTGAAATTTTGACATTTCTTTTTAAATTGCTCTGTAACTCCACTGTCTTTCTCCCAACTCCCATTTTAACATATTACTTGAGGTTACTTTTCTCAGTATGCATGAGTTAATCTTCTGTACCCTATCTCTCAGCTTCCTTATCTATTATCATGGTCTGTAGCAATTCTGTCTATGAAAATGATTCACCCCCTCGTCCATATCTCCAGCCCAAATGTCCTCTCTCCCTAGCTGAAGCCCTGTGGTTACAAGCAAGTGTTAGATGTTGTCAGTTGGATGCCTCCACTGAAACCACAATGGTAACATAACCAAAGAATGCTTCACTAGTCTCTCAGTGGGGTAACTCCTCCTTCTGACCTCTCCATCTCTTTCACAGATGCCTCTATTGCTCATTAACCAAATGGATTAAACCTTTGATCATTAATGACATTTTGGGCCATATTCCCACAATTGAAAAAGCCTATAGAATATATGTCTGCAATGCCTTTCAATTCCTCTTTAACTACAGTGTTTATTGTAAATCCTTATAAATTGCTTTCATGCCTACAGGCCTTTCTGCTGCTCTAATCAATTGAAAATGCCAATGTCTAATTGTTGCTCTGTTATTATTATTTAAGTTATCAGGTCTCCTCTTAAGGGCATGCAATTACCTATTTCAATACATGCAATCAGATATTAAAGTCCTCTACAAGGTGGCCTCTATATCCTGCTGATCTCAAATAAATCTCTAATAATCCAGTTATGCTCAGCTACAATTGTGTCCCCATAATTTTCCTTTTTTTGAGACATTACTCATGCTTCACCCATTCCTAGGAATCCCTCCTACCCCTTTCTTCCTCACAGACATAACATCAATTCTACTTATCTCTAAAGAATACCAGTTCAAATTTCACCTCCTTCAGATTTGTCTTTTCTAATCCTCTCAGCCATCCTAAAGCCCTACATAATAACAGCTAATTCTGACTTGTATTTCAGATACAATGCCCCAACTACATACATTATAATCTTCTTGAGTGGCTATTTTTCTATTCCCACCTGTGGCATTAGACAAAGGACTTTGAACTCAATATTTATTCAGTAAATATTTGTTGAATTTACAAATATTTCCTTTATTCACTGGAACTGTGATATCCAAATCTGAAATTTAGGCAATGTAGAAATTTAAATAGTTTCATAAACTTTAGGTAACAAAACTGATGTATTTAGCTATAACACATTCTTAGTAAGTTTAAATCACATAAAAATGGTTGAGAAGAAAAGAAGAAATCTAATGAACAAAAGGAATTAAGAGATTCTATGAAAAAGTACATATATATATATATATATATATATATGAAGATGTTCTGCATAAAAAAGAAAGTTTAAGGGCGAGAAAAACATCTCTTTCTAAATGTACTAGAAATGGGCTGCCCCTTATAGTTTTCCGATGTTACCAGGAGAGAAATAAAAAATAAAAAACATATGCAAATGTACTTTTTCTGTTTTAATTTATTTTCTTTTATAAGCCTTATGGTATACTTGCTGCCAAGGAAATCCTAGCTATGTGGGATCAGAATTTATTTAGAATCTTAAAAACTTATAACTAATCTTAGATGAATTTCCAAAATAATATTCACAACTAAATTTGCAGTGATTAGAATGAAAACAGCATGTCTCAATTCAAAAATTCTGGAAATTAAAAGTGGTTAAAAATGTAGAAAATAATTATATTAGATAATAACAACAGAACTGATGGGAATAAGGAAAGCAAGTAGTGGTGGAGTTTGTAGATGATTCCTAAAATTTGGTTTATTTATTTATTTTTAAATATATTTTTTATTGATTTCAGAGAGGAAGGAAGAGTGAGAGAGAGATATAGAAACATCAATGATGAGAGAGAATCATTGATTGGCTGCCTCCTGCACACCCCCTACTGGGGATGGAGCCCACAACCCAGGCATGTATCCTAATGGGAAATCTAACCATGACCTCCTGGTTCATGGGTTGACACTCAACCACTGAGCCACACCAGTTGGGCAAATGTTGGTATATTTAAATAAAAGTTTTGGTTTTCCTTAAAAACATTTGGAATCGAATAATTCCTCTTTATATTGTCAAGACCCTGCCTTACATCATACACAATATGATGAGACTACACCTCACAACTGAATCCTGAAAGGTCACTGCTCAGAAGTGACAGCAACTCAACTGCAACAATAACATTATTTTAAAATGTAAAGCAAAAATGAATACTCTGAATCATACTATAGGATCTATTATAAAAATAATTCTTGAAGCTCCATGAGTTAACCCTAAGTTTGAGATCATGTTCCTATATTAAAATAAAATTTAGATTTTTACAATTATTGACAATATTGTAATAAAATATATTTGAAAAATTAAGAACATATTGATTGTTGATTGAGCCAAATCTTCAGTTCTCATAGCAGTTGGATTAGGCAAAGCAATCAGAGTTTTAGAGCTATCCTCGTTTTCTAAAATCAAGAGAGTTAATAAACCTTAGCAGGATTTAGCCTTTGACTCACCTATTTCTTCCCGAGGTGTTTCCACCTTCTTTCATCTATAATAATAAAAGTGTGATATGTTAATTAGACCTTCCAGATGTCCTTCCAGACAACCTTCCAGACCAAGCTGGGGCTGTGAGGGTCGAGGCAAGCTGCCGCGGTTTTGGGGGCTGAGCCCTTTGCACGAATTTTGTGCATCAGGCCCCTAGTTAATTATAAAGCAAAAAAAAAAAAAAATGAGGATTTTTACCAACTTCCCTATTGTAGAAAGTATTTCAAACCAAATATTGTTTACAGTTATTTTAAAGGATCATGTTATTGTCCTTGAGTTTTAAACTGTGACCATTTAAACAATTTCCTAAAACCTTCTTTCTCTTACAATGAAAAGCAAAAGCATAGAATATTTTCTATCATGGCCTTTTTCCTCTCAAGTCACACACAATGGAGAATTGTCAGAATTTATATGATGCATATTTACAGCATAGATTTTGAATTGCACTTTTTACAGTCTTTTTCCCAAAAGTATATTTTTTAAAGGTCCCCAATACTTTCTTTGACAGATTAGGTAAACAGAAGCAAAAAAACCCCAAAAAATTACCACATTGCTAATTCTCTTTCCTCCTCTATAAAATCTACTTTAATAATTCAGGTTCCAGGAACTGTACAAAATATGTAGAGTATTGAAGACCAGAACATTCCATAAGTAATGATCCAACAAATACTTTTTTTCTCAGAACTGAAACAGCTCATTTATAAATTGCCCGTTTTTTAAAGACTGGCTGAACCAAGAACTTGATCTATCAATTTTGAAACATGCCCTGCAGCACGAACACAAAGAAAGAGGATCCCTGCACCAGGAATGAAGTCTGTGTCGCACCTGGCAGGGAGCCTGATGCAAGAGCTTCAAAGAGTGAAGGAAGCTGCTTGCAGGTTGCAGAGAGGACAAACCAACTTCATAAAGCCGTAGTCTCAGCTTTTAACAAATATATCGCCAAACTTCTGAAGATGTCCATGATTCTCTTAGGTGCCTGAAGCCTGGGAGAAAAATTCAAATTGATTTTAATTAAAACCTTGTCTGCTCTATGAACAAAATGAGCAAATATGATAAGATGTTACCCTTTCTTTTTGTGCCCTTATTTTTCTTGAGTGATAGTGTATACTTGTTTCTGCACTTATCCCCTAGCCGCATACAACCTTTTTCCCGCCTGTAGTCCAGTAAATCTGGTATCAAAAATATAACCAACGGTTGCTTCCTCATCTTAATCCTCCAACTGATGGAATTCATAAGCCCTTTTCTTTCCATATGTTTTCCACATCTTTTGTTGACTTTCATCATACTGTAATCTCATGGTTTTCATCCTAACTCTGATTCTTCCCCTTATCTTCAATATAAACATTCCCAAGTTTTCGATTTTCTTGCCTATTTGCTTACTGCTCTCTATTTCCTTAGCAACCTGTATACTATCTTCCTTCCTATCTTAATACTGTCATCCTTCATAAGCCAATGGTCTTTAAAGCTTCAACCAATGTATCAGTGTACTCCATCATCATATTGCTGTATTTTCCCTTAACCTATTTCTTGAGTTTCAGCTTTGCTTTTGTAACTGCATGCTAGAGAAATCTCCCTAGGTGTTCCATGAGCAAATCAAAGCTAACAGGTCTAAAAGAATACCTAAAAGGATATCTTCAATCAAATATTCTGTCTCACTTGTCATGTCTGTAATTGGCAACAATATCCCCTCAAGCCTCAAGGTCATCCATTGCCCTACTTCCATGTCCTTGCTCATGATAGTCCATGATCCTCCCACTCAGAAGTAAGCCACTGAATTTATAATAATTTCTTTGAATATTGTTGTGATACTTATCAAGTTTTGATTTAGTATGCTCTTTGACTCTATTTTGCATCCTACCATGCTAAAAACTTCTTCGATCTAATATAGAGTCTTCCTATCATAAAGTTCCCATCCCAGACAGTATTCATATTATGTTTTTATCCCAGACAGTGGAGAAATGTATTCGACAATGAAATAAACTTTACTGAGAAGGACACTTATAGAAGGAATAATTAAATTTGAGTTAATTTCCATATAGAGTCTTCTCTAAAATATTTATGACCCTACCAACCCTGCAGTGGAAAAGTTGAAGCACTCACATTCCATGATATTTTCCCCAGGGCACACGTCAGGGAAGAGGTAGAATTTTGAAGGGTAACTGATCTGCTGACCCTGGTTGAGGATATGAATCTGTACTCTTGGTCACATAATTGATTTCAAAGAAAAGGTCCTGTAGATATTAATCCTTGCTGATTCCTCTGAATGGTGAGAACTCATATTTCAACACAAATGCCACTAGTCAGAATTCTTTACATCTAATCTTTGTCTATTTCTTCTGTGCTTTTTACCTGGTGATGATGATATGCCCTTTTTCTGAAAGGAAAATAAACAGCTAAGTCAATGTCTTTATGAAAAGGATTAAGAGCATAATTATATGTCAGTATAAGGGTGAAGGGATGGATTCCATCATCTCATTGTATGACTGAGAAAGGTACAAAGGCTAACCTAGGAATTCAAGGAAGAGTGAAGGTTCTTAATAGAACTGACATTACTTGAAGAGGCAATTATTTACTTGAGTAAATCTGAAAGACAAGTGATGTTCACAAAGGACTTCAAAATAACAGAACTATGTGGTGATGTGCTGAACACTTGAAAATAACATTTTAGTAAAACAAAAATAATTCAGATTGTAAATTACCTTCAGTCAATATTTTAAAACCACGTGTGTCCTAGTTTTCCCCAATTATTTTCCAAATATTAGCCACCAGTATAAAGAAATGCTGTATTCACATTGTGATATGTTGACTTTGATCTTCATAAAAACTAAAAATGTCTGTATCTTTTGTGTGTGTGTGTGTGTGTGATGTTATTATGTATAGCATGATAGCAGGTGTGACATTAATGGTAAGACAAAATGCCTGATACACTGTTCCCATGGCAATGATTTATGAAAGAAGATATAAAAACTTAATAAGGCAATTTTTAATTCAGTGAAAGTATATTTATCGTTTAATAGATAAATAATCATAAAGAATTTTTTCTATGTAAGTTACTCTTTAAAATAAATAAGGGAAAGTTTGCTGCCAAGTTCACATGTAAAATATACCAGAAATTTTTGAATTCATAGAAAAATAAAGGTAGAATGCTTTTGAATCTGCCTACTTCTCACCAGATGGCCTGTAGCACAAGAATTTTCTATTCAATGTAGATAAACATTTTCACTGTGCATTTGAATTTCAAAGACCTTGCCACATTCTTAATTTATAATCTTAAAACACAAATTATTTAGTTATGTAAATGCACAAGACATTTGCTTAAAGAAGATACAGAAAGGAAGAAAAGATGACTACAAATAATATGGTATAACTGAAATGGTATCAAGAAAGATAAGACAGTCTCAAGCAAGGTACTATTAGGGTATAGGATTAAAGAACTTACTTTGGACTGATCATCAAATCAGTTTTCACAGAGGCTGTTGTAGTTAATCTGAGCATTAACAAATATGATAGATTTGGAGAAGTAGAGATGCAAGTAAGTATATTTTAAGGATGGTCTCGTAATAAAGGCAAAACAAATGGTCCATTTGAAAAATATTTCAAGTGGGAATAAATAATAGAAAGTAATACCAAAGAGAATTAAGCCTTGATGATTGTAGATACTCAATACATCTTGGTTAAAATGAATTTACTTATGTTGAATCTAATGGAACAAAATGAAATTAATTAATGGTTAGGCTAGGGCTCATTCATGGAAATCTTGAAAGTCAAACTGAGAATGTCAAAGAGGGAGTTGGATATGAGAAGCTTCTCCTCTAACCGCCATTTTACTTTCTAAACTTAAGCTCATCTATCCAACTACAACCTCATTAATGTGCTATTGATGAGACTAACGGTTGTTCAATAAAAGTCTGTATTTAAATGCTATTATAAAAATATTTTATATACTATGTTTAAACATAAAATGTCATTATCTCTTCTATTTGGGAGAGGCGTTTTCTTTATTAAGGGGGAGAAGGAAATTTCATTCAATACAAACAGCCTAATTATGATACAGCTTAGCTGTGAAGCTGTGAACCAGTCAGCTCAGCTCTATTCCAGGAACACACACACACACACACACACACACACACACACACACACACACACATACCTTCAGTGTTTCAGCTCCCCCCGGGTGGCTTTGTCTTCAGTCTTCTCTTTTTAAATCATTTTTTTTTAAGTTTTCAATTACAGTTGACACACATTATTATATAAGTTTCTGGTGTACACCCCAGTGATTGGACATTATATAAGTTACTAAGTGATCATCCCAATAAATCTCACAACCATCTGACACCATACATAGTTATTAGAATATTATTGACTATATTCCCTATGCTCTACCTTACATCCTCATGACTATTCTGCAACAGCCCATTTGTATTTTTTTAAATATATTTTTATTGATTTCAGAAAGGAAGGGAGAGGGAGAGAGAGAAACATCAATGATAAGAGAGAGTCAGTGATCAGCTGCCTCCTGCATGCCCTCTACTGGGGATCAAGCCCAAAACCCGGGCATGTGCCCTGACTGGAAATGGACCATGACCTTCTGGCTCCTAGGTTAATACTCAACCACTGAGCCACACATCTGGGCCAATTTGTATTTCTTAATCTCTTCGCTTTTTTCAACATCCTCCTCCCCACCCCCTCCCAATCCTCTTCTGTCTGGCAACCATCAACATGTTTTCTGTATCTATGAGTCTCTTCTGCTTGTTCATTTATTTTTTTAGATTCAGTTGTTGATAGGTATGTATTTATTGCCATGTTATTGTTCATATTTTAAATCTTTTTTCTTCTTAAAGAAGACCCTTTAACATTTCATATAATACTGGTTTGGTGATGATGAACTCCTTTAGCTTGTCTGGGAAAGTCTTTATCTGCCCTTCAATGGAGGCATTTACTATAAGAAGTTGGTTGCTTACGTTTTTGCAGCAAATCTTTTTCTAAGAGCCAAAATATCTATGAAAAACATCTTTATGAACTGGAAACACAGATTAATCCCCTTCAAATATATGAAAATTTATTTTGTGCTACTGAGTGCCAGATGTCAGATTGGCACACTTTGCATGTCAACAAGGATTACTGTCATTTAATTTGGTGTTTATATTGAGACTTGCTCCGTGAGCAGCCCTCATAGGGGAAACCCTTAATACCACAGATCTACTGCTCAGATGGTGTAAACTTCCTGGAAATTCAGATGAGGCTAGGCCCTGGGCTTCCCTTCAAATCCCCTTATTCTGGGCTAAAAAATATATATTTTTTCAGAAATTACTCATGAGGTCTGTGACTTCTGTGGCTGTTTCTCAAACTTATATTTCTTGGAATGCCTTTGTTTTCATTGGAGAGCACTTCTGGACTTGAGCTGCCTTTCTTCTTATAGCTGCACGCTGCTGCGGTTTGTCTTCCATTCGTAGCCTCGCTGTCAGGAGTACGTCAGAGGGCTGGAAGTTCAAGGCAATACACAGCTAATCCGCATTCTATGTTTACAACTGTTCTCTTCCATTGGACACAGTACTATTGTGTTGTTCTCATGGTCTCATTCATGTTTCTCATATGAATGACCTGGTTGGCATAGCTGTTTTCAATAAAATAGGGTAGTCCACATAGACATATCATCAGGCCAGCTTGTTATTTTAAATTCAATTGCAGCCTTCAAAATAAAAACATGTCCTAACTTCAGAGGAAATCAACAATTATTCAAGAAAAAAAAAAGCATGCTATACTCATTTAACTTGAAAACAAAGAAAAGGTGGTTACAACTTGGTGGTTTCCATGGAACCAGTGCACCAACTGAGTCACTCCCTGGAGAGTCACAGACTCCATTTGAGAAGCACTGCTTTTCACAGGTTGACTTGTGCCCCCTCACCCCCCAAAAAAGATATGTTCAAGTCCTAGCCTCCTGTACCTGTGAATGAGACCTTATTGGGAAATCACGTTTTTGTATATGTAATCAAGTTAAGAAAAATGGCCGTATTGGATTAGGATGGGCTGGGACTCTCGTGACTTGTGTCCTTATAGAAGACCAGGTGCAGCAGGAGGCAGAGATTGCAGGGATGCAGCCCCAGTCAAGGATTTCCAAGCATTGCCGGTCACACCAGGGGCTAGGAGAGAAGCATGGGACAATTTCTTCCTTAGAGCTTCCAGAAGCAACCGATCTTGCCAATACCTTACTTCTAGCCTCCAGAAATGTGAGAATAAGTGTCTATTTTAAGCCACCCAGGTGGTGGTACTTTGTTATGGCCATCCTAGAAAACTAAATACAAAATGGAAAACGCTATATCTTTGCTATTTTCTCTCTATTTGAAAACAAAGAAAAGAAGGTTATAGCTTTTGCCGTCTCCGTGGCTCCGATACAACTACTGATCCATTCCCTGGAGAGTCACAGGCGCCTTTTTGAAAAACACTGTTACAGACAACTGTTTACATTGTCTTAGCTGAGTGAAATGAAGAATAATCAGTTATTTTGACTTTGCTGCTTCTTGAAGGTGCCTTGCTTCTCGAATCCCTTTGTAATTGCAATTACCACTAACAAGGGTACATCCTTTCTTTCCCATTCTACACCCCCCTTTTTTGTTAAGAATCAACATAAATACCACCTACTCTGGGACATTTTTCCTGCCAGACTCCTCTCCTCCACATACACCCACCCCATATATACATGCACTTTATATCGGATACTCCACTGCTCTGCTGCAATTCAATGTGTCATATATTGAATAAGCTGACCCTGAGAACGCTGCTATGCACATACCTCCATCTTCATCTCCCCAAAACAGCCCAAGTTGTAATTTGTGGTGAAATTCTGAAATGTGTGGCCACAATGGGTTTTTTTCTGCCCAGTCATATAATTAGGCCAGAAGTGGGCAGAGGCCCCAACAACAAAAGCATAGGAATTGCAAGAATCTTCAATGTTCCCAATGCAAAAACATTCAAATGGGATTATCAGACTCTTTTTTACAGTTTAAGTATAAGAAATACGGAGAGGTGAGGTCATTAGCAAAGCTAGTTCAAGTGGTATATCATGTTTGAAGAAGGGTCAGAGGATGTTGATGGGCCATGGTAAGCCAAAGTTTTAAAGAAGCAGGAATAAAAAGACCTTTATTTGAAAATAGAGAAGATAGTGGTCCAGATGTGCTGAAAAAGCACAAACAAGAGTGTGTATAGCTGACAGTGGAGAGATGGAGATGGAAGAGGCAGCCAATTCCTATTCCAGTTCCAGGAGATGTGTTTGACAGTAAATGGCAATTCTGTGAGGTAGCTGGGATGAGGTTCTCCTACATGTTCAAGTGCCCTTCTAAAATTCCATGAACTTCGTTTGTAGCTCTTATCCAGCCCTATTGCTAACTGACTTGTCAGTGTCCCCCAGAAATCCATTAACCTTGTGAGAAAGAAATCTCAATCATTCTGACTTTTTCCACCTAGTAAGCTCTCAATAAACTTTTGGTGAATGTATCAGAGCTAATGCAAAAATGTCAGGATAAATTAGAGCTTTCAATTATATTTGCCTGCATTGGCAAACTTTTCAGAATAAGAAAAAACATTGATGGAATGCTAATAACATTTTTATCCATAAAACATTGTGCTATACATAGGTCATACTAGAATTTAAGTTCTCCCTTTTCTGATCTACCAGGTCAACACTTAAAAAATTCCAGTTGATTTTTTTCTCTATCTCTCACACTTGCCTTGTTCTCCACACACCACCACCTCTTTCCTAGGGTACTAATTTAGCCCAGCTAAATCACCATTATTTACTCTTCACAGGTCTTTCTGCCTCAATTGTGATCCACTACAGTTGATTTCAGAATCCAGAAGATTCTGAAACACAAGTTTGACCATTTTATTCCAGCAAATAGAAACTTACAAAGCCCACGCCCCTTGTTTGTATGATTGAATAATAAAAGCCAATTCTTTTACATTGCATACAAGACCCTTATGATCTGATGCTTGTCCTCCTCAGCCTCATCTTGTGCCTTTATTTTTTCTTCCCCTTTGCTCTTCTCTGATCCAGCTAAACTAGTTCTTTCAGTTCCTTGAATACATCATGTTCCCTCAACCTTGGGACTCTAAGCATGCTATTTCCTTGGCCCGGAACTCTTCCTACGACAAACTCTAGTGCCCCTCAAGCACATACCACACTGCTTCTTATCTGAGTCATGCTGACTCATTCTTCAATTACTGGCTCAGAAACTACTTCTTCTAATATTTAAATGACTACTCTTTTATTCCTAAATTTAGGCTGGGCTTTGTTTCTATATGTTCCTGTTACCTCCTGTATTTACATTGTTATATTTGGCTGTATCACTTATCCAGTCTATTGTAAACTCTTTATAGTCAAGGACTCCATATAGCATCCAACAATGTTATCTGCAGCATGTAATGCAAAGTGTAGACCCATAGGAGGTCTACACTCTGATTATATATTTTTGGTTGAACAAAAGTAGATCAAGGGGATTTATTTCTGTAGAAAGCAAGATAGATAGATATACGACCTGGTATAAGACAGATAATAAATAGATGAAGGGTTAAGACTTTGAAATTTTTTCATTTGTGAAACAGAAAGCAAAGTAACATTTCCATGTATGATTTTGCCTCCAAGACTAGAAGTGGCACAGAGAGTGAGTGTTGGGGAGAGGGATTTTAGCCATTCTAGAAGTCTAACATTGCTTCAGTCTGAATTGCCTCAGTCTATGGGCTAGTAAATGGATTGTATCTGAAGAAGGGACCTGCATTGCTCCAAAGTTTAGATATAAATTCAAAAGCCTTTCTAATAGAAAGGCTTCTATTAGAATTGGAAATGTCCATTTTCATTGCTACCTTTGTCCATACCCTACAGTCCAGTAATGAATTGAAGAACAAGTTTTGGTTTTGTTTAGCTCTAAAATAAAGTGGGTAAGCAGTCACAAGAAAATTTTTTGAAGATTTAAAACAGCCTATTGTTCCCACTCCACTGTCTATCCCATTGTATTTTCACAACTATTCAACTTTTATAAAATTGCAATAACAGCACCTAATCTTGCAGAAAGATAGAGTATATACATAAATAATTCCATTAATACTGCTAACTAGGCTGTGGGTAGGAAGGTCAAGTATTAATATTCAAGTTTACTTTTGAAGCTCTAAAATAGTGGGTAAGCAGTCACAAGAAAATTTTTTGAAGATTTAAAACAGCCTATTGTTCCCACTCCACTGTCTATCCCATTGTATTTTCACAACTATTCAACTTTTATAAAATTGCAATAACAGCACCTAATCTTGCAGAAAGATAGAGTATATACATAAATAATTCCATTAATACTGCTAACTAGGCTGTGGGTAGGAAGGTCAAGTATTAATATTCAAGTTTACTTTTGAAACCTAAGATAATAGAATTGAGCCTCTACTCTATGTTTCACATGTATTATCACATATGATGATCACAATAATCCAAAGAGTCAATATTATTATCCCATTTTGTAGGTGAAAGAAGTCA
>NW_006284244.1:2649694-2653144 GCF_000327345.1 Myotis davidii
AAACTTGACAGTTTTCTATAGTAACCAAGAGTGCATAGGATTCCAAGTTCTCCAACATCTTGCCAATGCTTGGTATCTATATATAAAAAAGGCTAAGCGACCAGCCGACCAGCCAGTAGCCATGGCGCGCACTGACCACCATTGGGCAGACGCTCAATGCAGGAGCTGCCGAGTACCAGCAACTTTGCAGAGTGCCCTTTGGCACTCTGGGACCCCTCAGAGGACGTCAAACTGCCGGTTTCGGCCCGATCCCTATAGGCCAGGCCGAAGGACCCCACCTGCCAGAGGGAACCCACTCTCTCTGTAGATGCCCTTGAACCCCGTCGCTGACCCAGGTGCGGCCAGCTGGGGAGGGACCAAGGGAGGTTGGCTCCAGGGCATGTCTGGCCTGTCTTGCCCAGTCCCATCCTGCCAGCCACCTTCCAATTAATTTACTTTCCATGTGCACGAATCCGGCCTCTAGTTTTTGTTTGTTTGTTTGTTTTGTTTGTTTTTATAATGACTATTTTAACAGGGGTGAGGTGGTAGCTCACTGCGGTTTTGATTTGCATTTATCGGATGACTAGCAATGTTGAGCATCCTTTCAAATACATGTTGGCCATTTATGTTTTCCTTGGAGAAATGTCTATTCAAGCCATTTTCTTCAGTTTTTGATCAGGTTATTGGCTATTTTGTAACTGCTGGGGTATGGGATATTTGGGATATTAACCCCTTATCCTATACATGGTTGTGGATGTTCTATCCCATTCTATAGGCTACCCTTCACTCTGTTTTCTTTGCTGGGTCAAAGCTTGTTAATTTGATATGGTTTGATTATCAATTTTTGCTTTAGTTGACTGTGCTTTTAGCATAATACTCAAGAAATCTTATCAAGACTATTATCATGAAAATTTTCCCTTATGTTTTCTTGGAGGAGAATTAGTTTCCGTTCTTTGTGTTTAAGTCTTTAATTCATTTGGAGTTGATTTTTGTGCGTGGTATGAGAGTCTAATTTCATTCTTCAGCATATTAATGTCCAGTTTTTCAACCCCATTTATTATAAAGACTATCTTTTCCCCATTACGTATTTTTGACACTCTTGTTAAAGATCACTGGACATATACGCATGTGTGTGTGTTTTTTATGAACTCTTTAGTCTGTTCCATTGGTCTATATATCTGTCTTGATGCCAGTAACATACTGTTTTTGTTTTTGGTTTTTACCTTACTTTGTAATACGTTTAGAAGTGAGGAAGAGTAAGGCCTCCAACTTTGTTTATTTTTCAAAATATTTTTTTTGTCTATTCAGCATCATTTGTATCATATGAACTTTAGGATTTTTTTGCCTGTAAAATAGATTTTAATGGGGATTTTACTGCATCTTGTTTGTGGTCATACAAACAGTTTAACAATATTAAGGCTTCTAATTCATGAACACAAGATATCTTTCCATTTAGTTGTATCATCTTACATTGTTTTCAGCAATGTTTTGCAGTTTTCCTTGCTCAACTCTTTTACCTCCTTGAATAAGTTATTTCTAAGTATTTTATTCTTTTTGATACTCTTGTAAATGGATTTTTTTTAATATTCTTTCAAGATTGCTTGGTTATAAAATGCAACTGACTCTTGTATATTGACTTTGTATCCTGCAACTTTGCCGAATTAATTTATTAGTTCTAACAATTTTGTTTTTGCTTGTTTGTTTATTTGTTTTAAATGGAATTTTTAGGTTTTTCTACACAGTATTTGCAGATAAGGTCATCTTCAAAGGTCATTTGCAGATAAGGTCATTTCCTATTCCTTTTCTGATTTGGAGGCTTTTTGTTATTATTATTATTATTATTATTATTATTTTGCCTAATTGCTCTAGTTAGGACTTCCAGTACTACATGGGATAGAAGTGATAAGCATGGACGAGTAAGCACCATTGCCTTGTTTCTTTAGTGAATTGACATTTTTACTGTTCTATAATGACCTTCTTGATCCCTTATGACCATTTTTTATTTAAAATCTATTTTATCTGATATATGTATGACCACCCTTGTTCTCTTCTGGTTACCATGAAATACCTTTTGCTGTCCTTTTATTTCACTTATAGTCAATGTGTGTCTTTAAATCTAAAGTGAGTTTCTTATAGAGAACATGTAATTGGATATTTTAAAATCCATGCAGCCACTTTATGTCTATACTGGGGAGCTTAATCAATTTAAACTTAGAGTAGTTTTTGATATTAATGAACTTACTAATGCCATATTATTATTTTCTGTTAATCTTTTTTGTAGTTCTTTTGTTCGTCTTTCCCTCTCTTGCTGTCTTCTTTTTCACAGTCACATGCTCTGATTCATTAGTACATCTTCTATAAGTACTTTCTTTGTGGTTATCAAAAGGCTTATAACACCTTATAGTTACAAAAACTAATTTAAACTGATAATAACTTCAATTGTATAGCATTTTGTATTTGTCTATATATTTACCTTTGCAGTGATTTCATGTTGCTGTTTATCATATTTTCATTTCAACTTGAAGGAATTTATGTAGCATTGCTTGTAATGCAGGTCTGGTGTTGACAAACTCCCTTAGGTTTTATTTATCGAGGGGTCTTTACCACTCCTTCAATTTTGAAGAAATCCTTAAGTCTTGCTTATACATACAGTTAGGTCTTCTATAGGAATTTAAAAGAACTAGCTTATTCTTTGGCCATTAATATATTGTTATAAGAACATTAATTTCTTTTTTATTCTTCCAAGTTTCCTTAGTAATGGTTTACATTTTCATTCTATTTCATAATATTTGGCTATTTCAAATCAATTTATCATTGTGGTCATATGCTAATAGTTAAATGAAACATTACTTATATTTATATAACACTATATCAGGTTAAATAAACAACCAAACTTTTCTCTCCCAAGTTTAGTTCTCCTACCCTAATCCATCATTTGTCCAAGTCTTCACAGCGGAAACAACTAAAGAGTTCTATAGCATGTATGAATAGTGTTTAGGATAGGTTATCAGATAAAAATACAGAACATACTTAAACCAAAAAATACTTGCTGTTCATCTGAAATTCAAATTGAACTCAGTGTCTTTCATTTTTATTGCTAAATATGGCAAATCTTCTTATGGAGAGCTCTTGACACTTAGTTCAACTCTTGGAAATCAAGAGGAAGAAGACCAACTCAGCAGAATAGAAACAGACTCACAGATACAGAGAAAATTCTAACAATTTCCAAATGGGAGGGGGGTTGTGGGTAGGTGAAAAAGGTGACGGGATTGAGAAGTACAAATTGGTAATTACAGAATAATCATGAGGATGTAAAGTACATCATAGAAAATACAGTCAGTAATCTATACTAATAAAAGGGTAATATGCTAATTAGGCTGAGTCGACTGGCCATCTTCTGGATGTCCGACTTCCTTCCAGACAAAGCTACGGTGATGAAGGGCAAGGCACAGGCAGTTAGGGAAAATAAGG
>NW_006284244.1:2653342-2657788 GCF_000327345.1 Myotis davidii
CTCGCAGGCACAGAGGGGTTAGGGGGAAGCAGGCAGGCAGGCAAAGGCAGTTAGGGGTTATCAGGCAGGCAGATAGGTGAGGGGTTAGAAGCCAGTAGTCCCAGATTTTGAGAGGGATCCTGTGGGTGATCGAGCCTAAACTGGCGGTCGGACATCCCCCAAGGGGTCCCCAGTTGGAGAGGGTGCAGCTGGGCCAAGAGAACCCCCCCTCTCCAATACACAAATTTCATGCACTGGGCCATTAGTATTATAATAACTATATGTGGTGTCAGATGGGTATTAGATTTATCAAGGTGATCACTTTGTAAGTTATATAGTAAATGTCTGATCACAGGGTTGTACACCTGAACTAATATAATAATTGTATATTAACTATAGATTTAAAATAGAAATTAAAAAAAAACAACAACTCAGCTATTTCTTAGGGAGGATGTGAGATACTCCCACTAGAACCAAATCTGAGGATAAAGTAAGATTTAGAAGAAGACAGGCACCATTGTAGATTTTCAACGTGTCAGACACAATGCTTAGCTTTTAACATGAATTTCAGTCCATGACCCTTCCAACAACTCTGCTTTAAAGGTAGGAAAATAACAACGTAGATAGGCTAATTTGCCAAAAGCTACACCTCCAGGAAGTGAGACAGCCAGGATTCTAAACCAGGTTGACATTACCCAGAACCTGTGGGCTTACTCAAAGTGCTATTCTGGGAGGATAAAGTTTAATGTCCCTGCCTCAGGGTTAATGGGAATATGACCTTGGATACTCTTTCCTCCAATCTTCATTTAAATAACATTTAATGTGCATCTCTGTGTCAGACACTATTTATGGACAAAACATGAAATGGTAAACAAGACCTATACATTCTCTACATCCTCATGTATACAACAAATTAAATAATATTATGGGCTAAAAGTCAATAGCAACTGTGGATTTAAAATATAAATAATAAAAATCTCTTTTGCCAAAAACATGTTTATCATTCCTGAACTTGGAGTTATTTAGATGACAAGAAAATATAAATCTATACATCCTTGAAAACCTAACACAGAAATAAAATGAATTTCTCAGGTATGACTGTTCATGAATATAAAGCATAGGAAATTTTAGATTTTGCACACAACAGTAGTTTCATAATCTGTGGTAGCTTGTTTTATGACCTTAAGTAAGCAATTATTTAGAGTTTATATACATATGTAATTAAATCAAAATGTTTTATTCCAATTAATTTGAGAGGCCATGCTAGTAAATTTGAAAACAGTACTTACTTTATCATCCAACTAATTCTCATATTCTATAATCTCTGAAAGAATTATTTCTAAACATTTTTAATTTTATTAGACTAGGTATTAATCCCCTTTGCACCTATCAGTAGTATGGTTATATCATTTACTGCCCATAGTAGAATAATTCTGTTTGTGAAAGGATGAGCTAGTCTTTAATATTCTAGGACAACAGGTATAACCTAGATTGTCACAAATAAGCCATAGTTGCAATCCATTCATCTCTATTTCAGAAACTTCAAAGATTACCATGGTGTGTGTGTGTGTGTGTGAGAGAGAGAGAGAGAGAGAGAGAGAGAGAGAGAGTGAGAGAGAGAGAGAGAATCACATCTTCTTTGTCCATTAATCTGAGTGGCTTTTTCCTTAGTGGAAAGCAAGAGGGCATGATACCAAAGGTATTATATATCTGGGTCTTTCATGACAGTTTTATGGTGCCATTGGCAGTGATCAGAGCTAAAAATACAGCAAAAGTGAAAATCCTTCCTTGTAGTAATAAACATTTATCCTTCCCAGTGGAGACAGAAATAAAATGCCTCTGCTGGTTAAAATGATGAGATAGAGAGGGTGAAAAACAGTCATTGTTGAATAGTTAATAATAACATACATATAATTTGTCATCTGCTATTGCCCCTAATCTCATTTTTTATCTGTATAGTTACTTGTGCAATGGCTTCAGTGCCTGGAAATCCCTCAGTAGTCGTTTCTCCATTTTGCTCCAATGCCTGTTTATTACGAGGCTGTTTCTCTCTTTGTCTTGCTTGAGTTTAATGTTGTCAACTTGATTCCATTTTCCTTGTAGTTATATGGAAATAGTTTGTTAGAGAAATGACTTTTTAAAATTGATTTTACAGAGAGAGAGAGAGAGAGAGAGAGAGAGAGAGAGAGAGAGAGAGAGATACAGATTTGTTTTCCACTTCTTGTATATGCCCTGACCTGAGATCCAACTCGCAACCTCAGCTTATTGGGCTGATGCTCTGACCGAATTTCTTGTCCAGGGTCAAGGGAATTGACTATTAATTAACATAGGACCACATAGCTTGACTGCCTTGTAAATGACATATTGGCACACTGTCCTGAAAATAATGTAGTACATTACTCTTGACTTCTACCTTTTTGGCTGCCTTCTTCTTTTAGTAATTATATAGAACGTTATCGTGTTTTCTGTATGTAAACCTATAATCAATCTTACATATCCTAAAGAGTTAACTTTCAGTTTCAAAGTACTACCATATACAAGAATGCTTGCATGCTTATTTGCAAATACAATTGTTCTTTTAAAAAATTATATCACATTGCATCTGATAAAACTTGTGGTGTTATACCCAGAAAAAAGTAATACACCTGAGAAGTAAGAATGATTATCAGATAAGCAAAGAAACTTTTATCTAATTTACTTTCTGCCTGTTAATAGATTTTTACATTAGCATAGTGGGAGGCATGAGAGCGATAAAGTAAAAACCATATAAAAAGAAATGAATATTTTAAAATTAAATTCTCAGTATACCAAATTAGTTGAAATTTCATTTTCTATTTTTATCATCCAAACACTCATTTTTAACCATTAGCTGTTTCTATACCATCACACATATAAAAGCCAGTGGGTCTTTCTAAATAGTTCCTCTCTGAGTAATAGTCACTGCAAATTTTCTTCAACATTTTAACAAACATATTGGTAATTTGCACAGATTCAAGAGGCCAATTTATCAGGTTGAACTTTGTGAAAAGACAAATGTAGGAAAAACAAGTTATATGCAAACACAATCTCTCTTCAAGACACTGAAAGTGTTTTAGAAACAGAAAAATCAATGACACTTCACAGTATGTCTGCAAGGTGAGTAGACATTATGTTGTATTAATGAGAAAATAGATATGGGAAATTAAGGGGAGATACAGGCCAGTAAAATAAGATGGAGAATATAACCATTGGGCAGAGAACCAAGAACCAAAACCACAGCTACACATCTTTATATTATTGAAAAATTGTAGCATTAAATGTAAAAAATAGGAAGATAATTCTGCCTGCTAAATTATAGACAGCTTATTAATGCTCAGGTTTTTTTTACTAACGCAACAATTACATTTAAAAAAATCAGTTCCCTTTGACTGACATCCACAGGGGAAAGAAGGAATGAAAATTAAATCACCAATTTAGTCAATAGCTGGAGAGTACAAAATTCTGTAGGCAAGAGATTTCTCAAGGGAAAGGGTGGGTTTGAGGGGTGAATTTTAGAGCATGCAATTTGCCTTGGCATACTTTCATTAACCGATCTGCTTGAGATCTGATCTGCCTTTATGTTGCATCCCCTAATGTCATAAAAACCTCTAAGCAGTCAAACAAAGAGAAAAAGTGAAATAATGGTGTCAGAAAAGTCTACATTTTTAAAAATGTTTAAACTAAAATAAATGAACAAAAAAGGAAAAGGAAAAAAAAAACCAACAGTTCACCTATTTCTCCCACCTCCCGTCCTCTGGAAATTATATATATACTAGAGGCCCGGTGCATAAAAATGTGCACTCGGAGGGAAGGATGGGGTCCCTCAGCCCGGCCTGTGCCCTCTCGCAGTCTGGGACCCCTCAGAAGATAACGACCTGCTAGCTTAGGCCTGCTCCTGGGTGGCAGCGGGCAGGCCGAAACCCTAGGTGCAGCCCCTGGTCGGCTAAGTGCAGGGCTGATTGGGGAGTTGGGGCACCGCCCCCTGTCATGCACAGAGCAGGGGCAGATTGGGAGGTTGTGATGCCACCTTCAGTCATGCTCAGGGTAGGGCCGATTGGGGGGTTGGGACACTGTGCCCTGTCACACTCAAGGCAGGGTCAATGGGAGGTTGCAGCGCCACCCCCTGTCACGCACAGAGCAGGGCCAATCAGGGGGTTGGGGCACTTCCCCCTGTCATGCACAGAGTAGGGCCCATCAGGGGGGTTGGGGAGCTCCCCCCTGTCACACACAGAGTAGGGCTGATAGGGGAGTTGGGGCACCGACCCCTGTCACACATAAAGCAGGGTGGATCAGGGGGTTAGGGCGCCACCCCCTGTCACCCACAGAGCAGGACAGATTAGGGAGTTGGGGCACTCCACCCATCACACACAGAGCAGGGCCTATGGGTGGGGTTGGGGCGCCACGCCCTGTCACACACAGAGCAGGGCCGATCAGCGGGTTGAGGCGCTC
>NW_006284244.1:2658473-2674376 GCF_000327345.1 Myotis davidii
TTTTTTTTCCATATTCTGACTATTGTAAATATTGCTGCAATAACCATGGGGGAGTATGTATCTTTTCAAGTCAGTGTTTTTTTTTTCTTCAGATATATACCCAGAATTGGAAATGCTGGATCATATAGCAGTTCTATTTCTCATTTTTGTGAGAAACTTTCATAGAGTTTTCTATGGTGTCTGCACCAATTTAGATTGCCAACAACAGTACATAAAAGTTCCCCTTTCTTCATATTCTTCTCAATACTTGTTATTCCTTATCCTATATAATAAAAGCCTAATATGCAAATTGTCCCCTTGACAGGCAGTTCAACCGGGAGTTCGGAGCCAGTCAACCGCCCGTGGTCCTTCCCCAGCCAGCTCCAGCCTGATCTGCCTGATTGGGGTGGGCTAAGCGGACCCCACCCATGCGTGAATTCATGCACCGAACCTCTAGTCTTTTTTAATAATAGCCATTCCAGCAGGAGTGTGGTGATATGTAATTGTGATTTTGACTTGCATTTCCCTGATGATTAATAATATAAAACATCTTTTGGTGTACCTGTTGGCCATCTGCATGACTTCTTTGGAGAAATGACTATTCACAGTTTCTGTACTCTTTTCTTTTCTTTCTTTTTTTTTTTTTTTTTTTTTTGGCAGAGGGTGGTGGAGAGTGGTCAGCCATGTGAACGTGGAATATATATATATATATATATGATGGTGAGATAATTTTATTTATATATTTATTTTTAAATATTTATTTTTCAATTATAATATATTTTCAATATCATTTTGTAGCAGTTTCAGGTATACAGCATAGGGATTAAACAATCATATGTTTTACAAAATGTTCCCCTTGATATGTCCAGTACCCACTTGGCACCAAACATAGTTGTCACAATATTAGTGTCTATATTCCCTATGCAGTACTTGTTAATCCCTTTACCTCTTATACTCAGTCCCTCAATCCCCTTCCTAAATCCTTTACTATGATCTAAAGAACCTACATGATTTGTTTTGTCCATCTCTTCAACTTCTACCACGATCCCTCTCACTATGATACTAAATATTAATATTTTTTATTCTTTAAAAAAAATTTTCAGCCCTGACTGGCTTGGCTCAGTGGATGGAGCATCAGCCTGTGTACTGAATGGTCCCAGGCTCGATTCTGGCTAGGGACATGTACCTTGGTTGCGGGCGCATCCCCAGTGGGAGGTGTGGAGGAGGCAGCTGATCGATGTTTCTCTCTCATCGATGTTTCTAACTCTCTATCCCTCTTCCTTCCTCTCTGTAAAAAAATCAATAACATATACTTTTTTTAATTTTCTTTTCTTTTATTACAGTTTAAATTCAATATTATTTTGTATTAATTTCAGGTGTAGAGTACAGTGATCAGATAACGATACACTTCACAAAGTGCTCCCCTCGATATTTCCAGTACCCACCTGGTACTATACATAGTTATTACAATATCCTTTTTTATATTAATAGTAGAGGCCTGGTGCATGAAATTCATGCACTTGGGGGGGGGGGTCCCTCAGCCCGACCTGTGCCCTATTGCAGTCCGGGACTCCTTGGGGGATGTCCACCTGCCGGCTTAGGCCCACTCCCTGGGGGATCAGGCCTAAGCTGGCAATCAGACATCCCTCTGGCAGCCCAGGAGTCCTTGGGGGATATCCATCAGTTGGACATCCTTAGCACTGCTGAGGAGGCGGGAGAGGTTCCCACCACCGCCGCTGTGCTCACAGCTGTCAGCCGGAATTGTGGCTGAGCAGAGCTCACACTGTGGGAGCAGGAGTGCACTGACCACCAGGGGGCAGCTCCTGCATTGAGTCTGCCCCTGATGGTCAGTGCATGTCATAGCGACCTGTCATTTCCAGTAGTTCTGCCATTAGGGTCAATTTGCATATTACCCTTTTATTACATAGGATATTTGAAATAACATTTAATATTTTGTATCACTGTTATTTTCCATGTCATTAAGTTGTTTTGAATAATATCAATACTAGTATTTTATAATTGTGTAAAATTAATACTGAAATGCTACCAGTGATTTTGCATTGATGTGGTCACTGTCTGGAATTCCCAGGCACTGCACTAGCTACCTCCCTTTCTTACATGACTATCTGTTCACTCACCCTCAAACTGCACTACTTCTTGACCATCTCACCTATTGCTTTTTTTTTTTTTTTTTTGTTTAATCCTCCCCCAAATGAAAAATAGTAATAGTTACCCTGATCTCAATGCTTGGTTTCGAGTTCTGGTGGTTTAGTGAAAGGGAGAGGGAGAGATGTGCATGTAAATAGCATTTGGAACCTGGACCTTTGTAAGTTATAGGTACAAAAGCAAAGAGAGAAAGAAACATTGATTTGAGAGAGACACATAGATTAGTTACCTCCCATCAGGGCCGGGGCTCGAGCCTTTAACTGAGGTACCTGCCCTTGACCAACATGGAACCTGGGATGCTTCAGTTTGCAGGCCAAAGCCAAACTGGAGAGGGCATGCTCTTCTTTTTGAAGTTCCTTGTTTAATGCCACCTTCTTTCTCCTCCAAAACCTTACGTAGCTCCTGTTGTTCTGCCCGATCTCCCTGTTCTCTGGAGTTCCGCATCCAGTTCTCATCCAGTACTTAGTTTGTAGAAAAGGAGCTTCCTGAGAGCAGAGGGTTTTGTCACTTCTGTCACTGCTCCCCCTCCAAAGTCTTGACCACTCTCTGGCTCTCAGTAAATATTTGTTGAGCAATCAAATGAAACTGACAATAAGTTATCTTGCTTATGCCATAAATATTCAACCTTCTTTAGTTAATGTCTCCAAGAGTACCACAAATTTCTCTTAGGAAATGCCAACATTTAACAAGTTTGGATCTGCAAGTCTGGCCCTGTCCCTCTGCCCTAGTCCTGCCAAATGAACAACTATCTGGGTCCATATCCCTGCTGACCAGTGAAACCTAATGTAAGCATTTGAGAGAGTATACTTCTAATATTCTCTAACACAGTGTAATAAATACTAGTGATGCTTACATTCAAATATTAATAAGACTATAAACTAGAAAATAAATCTGAAGGAATATATTTTGCCTGAATTTGTGATGGATGCCAAAATTTTTACAAAATATTTGCCTGAAACTTGATTTTTAAAAATCATTTTGCTTTTATACCTGTAACTTACAAAGGTTCAGGTTCCAAATGCTGCTTACAGAAACATTCTTTTGGGACCAGTAACTGAATTTCAGCTCTGGTGCAAGCCCTTCCTTTATTTGCTGCACAGAGTGGCTGCAGAGGTCACTCCCATTACCAGCCTGCTCTTCTGTCCCCTCTTAGGCTTCAGCAGCCTTCAATTACCAGCTTACTCTAATTACTCCACTTCATCTTATTTGTCTTGCTAATTCCTTGCACCTAAATCCCCACATCTTTTTTGCAATGACAGCTTTTTCTTCTCAGATTATGCCTTTATATTTTTAAAAACAGAATTAGTATTTTAAAAAAATTAATCTCCTTGTAGAAAAAAGCAGCAGATAAAAAATATATAACAAATTGCAAATGAGATCCCTACATGTAGAAAACTATAGAGTGGTTTTCCTTCAAATTAAAAAAAAAGTTGTTTTAACATACCAACGTTATTGTTCTCCCTCCAACACTATATTCTTACTTTCTTTTTAGTCCCTGAATATGTATATATTTACTTTGAAGAGTAATAAATTAAATAGCAAAGGTTACCAACAAGCTAGCTAGCCCAGTCACCTTAGCAGCTTTGATTTTTTTAACTTGTTTTTTTTCCCCCCAGCTTTGTTATACATATACCCAAAGAAAGAAAGAGAAAAGTGTTTGAACCCAGCGACCCACCTGCTACGCACTATGTAAGGACACACATTACATTATGTCCTTACTTAAACTGTTAGATAACGTTCCATTAAAAAAAAGACATTGATTAGATTTCTAAGATGAATAGAGATGATATAAATTTGCATATAATGTGATCATATAGTATCCTTTTTCAGTTTTGGGGAGAGAATGTATGTATATATGATTCAGTTTGAAGATTCGGAATACGTTCATTCTGTATCTGTAAAATATAAAAAACATTCTTGCAAATGCTTGCTCTAAATATAGAATTTTTAGCAACCATGATTAATCACGGCAATATTTCACACAAATATTTACTTGATTTATCTCCCCCTCTGTCTCTCTCATCAAAGGCAGAATGCATCAGTTTTGCAAAAGCAGTTATCCAGGGGGATTTGTTCCCAATTATTTTGATCTGATGTTCTTTGTCTACGTGATGACAAAGCAATAGCGTGTTTTTCATCAAAGGCAGGAAATGCATTGTTTTTTTCTTTGATCTCTAAAGAGGAATTCTTGAGTAGAAAGGTGAGAAGATAGACCTTTAAGCTTTTTTTCAGTGCTCTAATCTGAAAATAAATAAACTACTTTTATGTGAAAAGTTGGAAATTTTTTAAAGCACAATTCCAAAATGAGTAGGGGCTGATTTTATATTAATCTTTAAAACTTTACATCAAAAGAACTTTCAGACAGTTATGTATTTCTAAATCCCAAATTGAAGATAACTTTACTCACTTGGAACCCTGATACTATATGTTTAGCTAGAAAGTAAATAAAGCCCTGAAACTCAATACTATATCTTAAAGTGTGATATCACAATGCCCTTTATCTGTCTTTTCTCTCAGTTTTTTTGAACCCCTTATTGAACCAGCATAATTTTTTCATTCTTTCCTTGCCTTTTCCATGTCCCTTTCAGTTCTCAGCATTGTACTCATTTCTTCAGTCAGTTTACATGAGATCTGACTACATTTTGTCTTATCCCCAATTAACTTATTTGTTCTTTTTCAATATGTATACATGTGAGTCAGTGTGAAGGTGTATCTATGTAGGTCTCTCTCTTTGAAGGCACATGGATATTACCAAAAAATTATTCTGTTGAATGCTCTCTCTACTGCCACTCAATTTTACCCCTTATATCAACTAGAAACAATTTTTATTTAATATTTTAAGGAGTTCAGAAAACCATAATTTTCTTAAAATTTTGGCTAAAATAGTTGAGGACTACCATATTCCATGCACAAAATATTAATTGAGATAAATGCCATACCTAAATATAAGAGCTAATGTTACAAAATTCTAGGAAATAACTAGGAGAATATCTTTATGTCCCTGGGTTGACACAGATTTCTTAGATAGAACACACAAAAATACTAATGATAAAAGAAACAATGATAAATAGGACTTCATCAAAATTTAAACTTCTGTACATTAAACAATATCATTAGAAAATTAATAGGCAAGATAGACTGGTGAAATATTAACAATACATGTATTTGACAAAGGACTTGTGCCCTGAATATATAAACAACATCAAGTTAAAAATAAAAGTCAAACAATATTATAAAAATGGAAAAAAATATATGAACAGAAAAGAGAAGAATGGAAAAAAAATAAGCATATAAAAGGTGCGGAACATTATTGGGAATTAGGGAAATTCAAATTAAAACCACTATAAGATATCCCTTCATACACTCAAGAACAAATATTTAGAAGACTGGCACCACAAACTATTGGTAAGGCCATGAAGCAATTGAAACTCTCATATATTGTTTATTAGATATCTGTTAGACCCAACAATTCCATTCATAAACATAAATTTGCCCAAAGAACTGAAAACATATGTCCACAAAAATCGTGCACATATGTTCGTAGCATCTTTATTCACAATAGCCTAAAGTGAAAAAATTAATATAATAGTAAATATATCTCTAAAAGTAAAAGCACAATATGCTAATTAGACCAGACATCCTTCCAGACGACCTTCTGGATGAAGCCGGGGCTGTGAGGGCTGAGGCGGCCGCCATGACAGGTGGGCATCAAGGCAGAGGCATCAGGGGCCAAGCTCCCTGCACAAATTTCGTGCATCAGGCCTCTAGTACATATATAAGAAAGACAAAAAATAGATTCTGTGTCACAGCAAAAAGTTTATTCACCTGGGACAGGGAAAAAGGGAGTAACAAAACTGAGCAAATGGCATTGTCAGGGCATGATGCAGATCTGACAGCTGCTGCCAGCTCAGTGGGGAATTCTGAAGCAAAGACTGGCAATTAGTGCCATCTGCTTTGGGTAGAAATGGCTAGGCCCTCTTGCCAGCAGCTTGTTTAGTAATGCCTGTGGGCTGCTCTAAGATGAGCATGTCCTTAAGTTACTGTCACCTGGCTGAGTCATTGACTGGGGGATCACCAAAAATAGTGTGGCTCTGGCTCAAAAGCTGAGACAGACCCTGCAGAAGCTCCCAGCTAGAGGCTGTCAGCTCACCACACTCCTGGCCGCTGGCAAGGAGTCATCTCTGCAGGGGGAGTTAAGTGGCAGATCTCCATGGTTTTCACTCTGTAAGGCTCAAATTATGTGAATTTCAAAACTAAACTATGGCATGAGATGTCACGGTGGCGGTTATCTTTAGGAAAGAAAAAGACCTTCGTGGTTAGGAAGGGTCACTAGAGTGGTTTCTGCGGTGCTGGTCATGTCCCATTTCTTAATCTAAGTGCAGGTTATGAATGTGTGCTTATTTCATATTTCATCAGGCTATGCACTTATGACTTGTGCACCTTTTGAATGTTTGTTTATTTAATTGAGAGAAGAGCAATGCCAGTCGTTTCAGTAACAAGAATGTAAACCAGATAATGTTTTGAAGCATGAGTGAGTGGTGGGAAATTTAGAATATATGTATTTCTAAGCATGGCATGGGAAACAGATTGTATTGTACTGCTCTGAAAGACAAGGCAGTCTTGAAAGTATAAGTGATTGCAGTATCCAGATACGTGGATATTAGTGTCATATTAGGAGTCTAATGAACTACATTTAATCTGATATCTACTGAAATTTGTAATTTAATGAAATTTGAAATATAAAAATAGTCTATAAATCTAACCTGCATCCTTATAATATATTCTTTCCTGAAGCAAATTTCATTTTTCTTTCCCAAATTTATATTCTTAAAGCTAATATGTCATGTTACTGATTAAACGTTACCACTCAGTAAATAGACTTTAAATTGCATTAAATCCATCTAAAGTAGACTAACTCTAAAAATGTCTTTTCTATTATTTCGGCTACATCTAAAAGTCACAATATGCAGAAGTGAATGCTTATCTTGTTTCCAAGATACATATAATATGCAAGCAAATGCCTTTTTAAAATAAATCCATTGTCTAGTAGGCACTATTTTAGTTCCTAGGGATAAAAAGATGAATATAATGCAGCCCTTATTATCAAGGATCTAAAACTCTAGCAGAGGAAAATACAGCTATGTCATTAATTATAATACAATATAATGAATGCTATACTAGCCTTAAAAGAAAGAGGTTGTGGAAGTGCAGGGAACAAAAGATACTACATTCCTTTTCTCTGTCTCAGGGAAAAGGCCTTGCTACTAAGTACCCCAGAGAGGTTTTCCTTAAAATGTTAATAAGAGTTCTCCAAGAGGAAAAGCAAGGACATTTCAGTCAGGAGGGGAACATAATTAAAGGCAGAGAAGGGTGACGGGGAAATATTGCATGTTCTTAGGATTGTGGAATGTTGTAAAGGGGCAGGATTTAACCCAGGTGCTGGGAGAAGGGTACAGAGAAGGACCGGTAGGCACTAGCTGGAAAGTGTACATTGGGAACATGCAACGATGCTTCAGGATAGATGGCAGAGTCTAGAGCAGTGATCTGAAGTAATACTTTGGGGACAGTGGATGGGACACTGGGGAACAGCAGCCCAGAGAGGCAAAGACGCCAGTGAAAGAAACAGGGAGCGATAAACAGACAGAGAAGTGGAAAGAGGGCATGTGATGAAATCACAGGGAGAAGAGAACCAGCTGGGTCAGACGTTGTACAGAAGTCACGCAGGATGAAATATGAAAAGGAACCCTTGGGTTTGGCAGGTCGAGGGTGAGGTAAATAGACGGGAGTGGGAAAGTCCGCATGCAATGGGCATGGGAGAGAGGAGGCGGCGGAGTGGAGCTTGAAGCCTGTGTGGTTGGTTCTAGAACTGTGTTGTGCATTTGAGAAAGGAAAGGAACAGATGTAGCAGAGAAAATAATTTGTTGTTTTTAAAAATCAGAAAGACAAAACTATAGTTGTAGGCTGAAGGGAATAACCCTATGCAGAAGAAATAGTTGGAGATATAAAGAAGGAGGTTAGATGACATTTGGAAAGGAATAGTTTTCCCTTTGAAATAAGACACTAGTAAGGAAGACTGAATATATATATATATACAGGTATACTCGTAGTTAGCATTAGATGGATTGATTTAACAAGTAAATCTGACCAAGGACTGTCATGAGGCCAAAGTAGAAAATGAGACACTAACGTTTTACAGGAGCACCTTTTTTTAAACCCATCAGTGCTGGACTCTGACTGTCCTTCCTGGAAAACTTGCCTCAAAATACCCTACACTAGTTAATTTTGTTCCTTAGATTCCACATATGAGTGAGGAGTGAGATCGTGTGATACCTGTCTTTCTCTGACTGGCTTATTTTGCTTAGCATAATACTCTGCAGGTCCCTCCATGCTGTCTCAAATGGTAATAGATCCAAAGACACAGAAGCATGGAACAGACTATAGAATCTCCGAGGGAAGGTGGGGGTGGATGGGTGGATGGGAAGAGATCAACCAAAGAACTTGTATGCATATATGCATAACTCATGGACACAGACAATAGGGTGGTGAAGGCCTGAGGCTGGGAGGGAGGGGACAGGCTAGAAGGGGTCAATGGGGGCAGGGGAGGGGAGGGGACATGTATAATACTTTCAACAATAAAGATTTTTTAAAAAATAAAGAAAAAATACCCTGCACTGACTTGTATCTAGTATGCATGTCCTCTTTCTAGTTCCCTCCCTCTTACTTCCTTCCTCCTTATTGTTAAGACAAACAGCACATTTTGTGTTTCTCCAGGGCTGGCCCATGAGCACACTCTGCCCCAACAGCACAGGGGCTCTTTCTGAAAGAAGCCTTTTTGGAGAGAAATTCTCCAGCCCCAGCCCCCACCATCCTTCACAACCTCTTTCTCCTTTCTGGACCATTGGCACAGCATCTGACAATTCTCCTGTTGAGTTAGACTTAACATAGCAATGATTACGATAAAAACAATAAGAATACAACAATCACAACAGCCGTCTTCAATTGTGATATGAAGGCACACAGAGAGAGGATAAGTTAACTGGCACAAAATTTCACAGGCAGTAAGTGGTACTGAAAGTGTTGACAATTACTCTATAGCCCCTGCTTCTACTGTGACCTTTTTAATCCCATCAAGAATGGGTTGAGAGGCCAACCTGAGAAAATGGTATTTGTGTTCTCAGATATTATTCTGAGTAAAATTGAGCTAAAGGCTTTGGAGATTTAGCTCTGAATTTTCAAAGGACCTCCAATGGACTGTGTTTTGAGAATTTGCACCTAAATAGTTCATGATTAATTCCAAAACAATTCAAACTGCTCTCCAAAGAAATCAAGTGAAGTTGAGCTGCACTCAACACTTTCAAGTATGTCTAAGCTCTTTTCGCCTTCTTCAGAAATCTGCACCATTGTACACAGGATTTACTATCTTAAACTCTCTAATTATGGATCCAATCGACAAATGCTAGTGCAAATAAATTTTATTACTAAAGTTTGTCTCTGTAAAGTTCATGTGTGCCAGGGAAAATCAAAGGTTTTACTTTCATTTGTATTGTATTTTTAACTGCTGCACATATTTTATCATTGCAGTAATTTAGAAAACTCAAACCTAAAGAGGACAAACATAAAATCTCCTAAATTAGGAAAAAATGTAGGAAATATCATCATCTGAACAATGGTGATTTTTAATTGTAATATACAGAGTTGTTACTGTATGTACGAACATGCTCTATAAAACAATCCTATAATGTAGTAATATACTGAACATGCTCTATAAAACAATCCTGTCAGTATTTTGTTTTCATTATTGACACATCTATGGGTGATTAATCATGCCTTTTGTAAAATTTTACACAATTTTCATTATCAAGTAATAACAATAATAATAAATAGCTAAATGGTAAGACTTTGCCTGTTTTGGGGAACTTACTTGGCTACTGAAAGTCTATCTTATCTGTAGTTAAGGGTCAAGGAGGGCCAAATATATGGTGCTGGAAAATGACTTGACTTTCGGTGGTGGGCACATAATGCAATATACAGATCATGTATCATAGAAATGTACACTTGAAACCCAACACTATAAACCATGTCACCCCAATACATTTAATAAAATAAAAAAAGATACCCATTTATTCAGCAGAGTGCAAAACAAACAAACAAAAAATGTCTAAGGTAAATCTTCCCCAGGTTCTCTAGAGTTTGAAAATGAACTTCAGAATAAGTGTATCTGTAGGCAAAATAACTAGTTAATAACTTGGTCAAACAACTCTTATTCTAGAAGGCATAAATGGGTAACACTCCAGTCCTGGGTGAGTCCACATTGTTTCTACAACAGTTTACTTCGAGTTCTGTTTAGATCAATAACTCTTAAACTTGCATTAAGTTTTCCTGGGTTGTTGTGTTTAATTTAGCTTCTTGTACAATATCCTAAAAGTTTCTATGTCATTAAAACTAAGGCAGTACACAGAAATCTGCATTTACATCCCTTCTGGCAATTATGTTACAATCGGTACAGGCACAACTCTGCAAAATATGTGTTTTGATCCTCTGCTGGACGTAATGAAATCATGAAGATAAGGAAACAGAATCTGGGATCTTCTCTAAGGATTAGTTTTCTGCCCATTTCATCTTGTAAACCCCCCATTGCTTTTCATTCCTCTGTCATCACCCGAGTACTGAGCTATAGGTCCTTTTGTAGCAAGACAGCAGCTTCTGTCTGATTCCTTTCCTTGGGCGTTGCTCCTCTTCATTCAATTCTCTACTGTGATTATCTTTAAAATGGGAACCAGGCACTCCAAAATAATTTATTTCGCCTCCAGAAGAAAATATTATAACTTCTTTATTTTTATCTGAAAAGCTCACACAAATAAAGCTTTAGAATTATTTAATATCTGGAATTTACATAGGTACTTATAATCAATCCCCAAGTCATTTATTAGTATGTTACAAAGGACACTGAAGGTATCCAGAGGAAAGACTAGGAATTCAATAAGAACCAGCTAATATTGGTCCTAAATGTATTCATGTTCAGTATGCTGCAATGTGTGGCAATTAACATGCCTTTTAAAGTGAATTTATAATGTATATTACTACATTTTAAACTCCAAAAAATTGAAAGTTAAATATAAAAATATTTCTAAAATAAAACTTGGAATTGAGGTTAATAGTCATAATATAAATAAACAATAAGAAAATATCAGAGCATAAAATTCTAAACCTAGTGTTTTCTTAGATAAGTTACCAGGTAAAAAAAAAAAACAATGATGGTCTAAACAAATTGGACAAGAAATAAGATAAAATTTGAAACTATTATCATTATTACTGTTAATGAACTTTAGGCTAAATGCACATTGGATCTTGAGATATAGGTCAATAAAACAGTTATATAATCTACACTAATTAAAGAGAAAGATGCAAATTTACCATACCTTTGTGACACCCATCAGCCAATCAGGAGTGAGTATGCAAATTAACCCAACAAAGATGGAAGGATAATTTGCATATATAGGCGCCAAGTGGCCAGGGTGGGGCGGGATGCTTGCATTGTCACCATGGCAATGACACAGGTGTTCTGCATTGCCCCAGCCACTCCAGGCCTCTGGGCAGTGTGTGAAGGCGAAAAGGTGGCTCTGGGATGGAGCAAAGGTGGTGCTGGCAGCCAGGGGAAGGATGGTCCATTCTTGCATGAATCTTTGTGCATTGAGCCTCTAGTTTATAAATAAATATACTGAAATTAATTGAAGTAGATGCTCAAAATTTCATCCTGACAAGGGTGAATGATCAAAATATTTGTTCATTGAGTTGTTTTGCCTACACTGCAAACAGAGGGATCTTAGTAAACATATACTTAAACCTTTTCAGTGATTTTCTGCTACCTTTAATGTAATTTACAAAATCTTTCTATATATATATATTTAAATATATTTTATTGACTTTTTACAGAGAGTAAGGGAGAGGGATAGAGATTTAGAAACATCGATGAGAGAGAAACATGGATCAGCTGCCTCCTACACACCCCCTACTGGGGATGTGTCCCCAACCAAGGTACATGCCCTTGACCAGCATCAAATCTGGGACCCCTCAGTCCACAGTCCGACGCTCTATCCACTGAGCCAAACCGGCCAGGGCTACAAAGTCTTTCAAGTTCAGCATCTCACTGGTCTCTTCTTGGATTGCTCTCTACATACACTGAACTTTTTGGCTCAATGAGATGTGCCAAACTCTATTTAATCTGGGCTTCCCTGCATTGTCTCCTCTCTGCCTATAACTCCATTTCTATCATTCTCTCCCTATGTGCGTGGTTATCTTCTACTCAGCATTCTCCCTTCAGATGACACCTTTAAAAAAGTAATTTCTTTAGTGGACCTTTCAAACAAGTTTACACGAGGTTAGGCATCCCCGACCCACCACCCCCAGATCTTTCTAAAATATTCAGCACTTTCACTCTTGAAACAATCACACTGTACTTCTGTTACTAGTTAAATTCTTTATTTTCCCCAATTGTCAGTATAAACTGAGGTCAGGGCCAGGACTCTCTTTCTCATTGCTGTACCACTGTTTATTTAATTCTTTTCTTAAGAAAATAAGTTTAGAGTACCTTTTAGGTAAATACAGGCAAAAGCGAATTCATATGTCTTCAATTATCTTCCTAAAAATGTAGGTCACCAGGAAGTATAACAGAAGTGTCTGTGGTTTAAATGGGGCCAATAATCTGGCTTAGTCAGTAGAGTAACTCCTAAGAGTAAATCAGTAATTACACTTAGGCTGGTGAAAAAATATATAAAGACCCAATGATTTTGGAAGCTTTGAGAATTAAAAATTCTACATATTTTTTAAATGGCTCTTATAAGATGAATTTTTAAAAACACACAAACAAAATCACACTAAATTCCTTATAAAATATGAAAAGTGCTATGAAGATACAATAGGTTATTGTCATTTTGCCAATAAATATATTGGCATTCTGACTTTTATCCAACATTTCAAATATGCTATATAAAGAACTACATGTAGGTTTGGGGATGAGCCAATTGGTTTTAAAGGAGAAAATTATGCCGCTAATAAAATTCCTGTGACTGAGCACTTGAAATAAGAATTAGAAGAAGAATAAAAAAAGAATTAGAAGGAGACATGAATAGAGCAAAGACATTTCAAAGACAATGAACCAAAAGAAGTTTCTGTTTCTATAGTAACTACAACGCTTAAATAACTCAATTTAGAATGCTGCTAATCCTTGCAGTAAAGTTTATAAAGATGTACAATAATTAAGAGTAGAAATAATAAATAATAACAAAAGCAACATACCTAGATTTTATGAATATTACATTTCATATTTATATTATATTTCCTATTTAGTGAAATAGGACACTCTAACCAACAGAATGAGGGATACAAAGGATAAAAGAAAATTGTATGATGGGGAACCATTCCAAAAATTAGACTACCTTGTCCATACATTTTTTTCTATTATACCTATTAATCACTGTCTGTAGATATAAAGGATTTTTTTTCTTTAGTTAAATACACTATATTCACTTTCTAGATTTTTCTTATTGATAGTGTTAGCATTTGACATTTATTTTTGTGTGATTTAGTATCTAGGTATGTGATATAATGCAAAGTCTTTCTAGTTCAGCATCTCATGTAATGCAATCACATTTATATACATGTTTTAATGTACCAGCTATAATAACAGACCTATTAAAAAGAATGGGTCATATAGTAATCAAGTAAATGCTCCATTATGAATATAATAAAAGGGCCATGCAATTATTTTTTTTTATTTTATAATAGGCCTTTATTAACTTTGATGTGTTTTAGGGGCATAGCTCCTGAATGGTTACTGTGATAGACTGATTTATGCTAACAATTTGGTCTTTTTTTTAAAAAAATAAAGTTGTTTTTTGGAGTGGGAAAATGTGGTTTGTTTTAAGAATGATCCCTGTTTAATGTTTTACCCTGAGAAAGGTTTGAGTGAAATTAACTGTTTTATTGCTCATTAATTATTTCTAGCCTCTATCACCATCTTTCATAAAGAAATGTCAAAGGGAAAACAAGCTGTCTAACCCTGCTGGTGATCACTATGAAATACAATAGGTGGCGTTGCTAAAATAAAATATGCCCCACTTATTTCTTATCCTGCATCGCATTCCTCAATCTGCCATCATAAACACTGAAAAGGTGAGTGAAAGATTTATACTGGCCAAGTCTGCATCCCAACTGACAATATAGTACTTTACGTTTATAAGGCAGTTGGTTCCAGGATATCTAAGCACATTAAATATTACTGGCATATTTTAAAGGGTTTTTCGTCAATACTAGTAAGACAAACAGAAATGTAGAATGCATAAAATGATGTGTCACATTTAAGAATAGCTTTCATTAAAACAAAGGACAACTTGTACATGACTGAAGATATGCAGAAGGGAGACAGTATTTTGATTTTCACTTTGAAAGTGCACTGAAGGATATTCTCTTACTGCTAATGGTCAGTTCTTTCTACAACTGTGATTTATTTTACTAGGATCTGGAACAGGTGTGGTCTATCTTTGCCAAAGCCTTCCAGAAGTTCATACCTGCCCTAGGCTTCAGGTTTCAGATCTGTTTAGTAAGATTGTTGAATGGCATGCAATCCAATAACTTCTATCTTATTACATGGACAAAACACTGACTTACTATGAAAGCCTTTATCTGAAAATCCAGTTTTGCGTTTTGAATTTGGAGAAATGGAACTTACATAATTTGAAGGACTTAAGTAAGAAGTTTGGTCTTATGAAAAACTTTATAAATGTTTTCAACAAAATGAACATTTATAGGCATCAACTGCAATGTTTATTATTTCCCAAAGTAAGTGTCAGCATTGGTCAAGAGCCAACCATGGAACTTTTGAAAACTTGGAATAATTATTGTTAAAGTTAGCAGCAAGAAAAGCAGGAGGTCGAAGGAACGTGTGTTTGTGCTGCTCAGAGTACAACATTTTTGCCATGAGCTCTGTGACAAAATAAATATAAGTAGAGCAAAGGGGAAAAAAGGAGTTTCCATCCTCCAATTAAATATAGGGTTTTCACCTTAGGTCAAATACCATTTACTGCAAATACCTGACTTTATAAAAGAAGCCTTATGATTGCCTACTTCCTTTGAAAAATATACAGCATTGTGCCAGCAGGTACAGTTGTGTTGCTCTCAGAGCAATCAGTCCGTGAGAGGTGCTGTGGAATGTCATGCGCACTGCGAGGAGCGAGCGCATTTTTAAGATGGCAGGAAAGTAACTGCGGCAGATCAGTTTGCTGAACCTGACTGCTATAAATGGCCACATGTAATGAGGATAGGTAGATCAACATAGCTCAAGTTTTGAAGTGAAATTGTATCTTATTTCTGGCACCACAAATACTAACCTGATCCTTATCTGTCTAAGAAAAAACATTCCTCCTTAACAGGCCGGCATAACTCTTTACGATTTCCACATACCTCTTGAAAATTATGAAAGACCCATTGTATTAAAACCTGGGGGGGAAAACAGGATATTTTAGTCCTTTTAGTGTGATCAGGTTAATCTGTCAATTTCACTTTGTTTTAGAACTATCTGAAGGGGAAAAAATGTTTGATGTTATATTGTTAAATCCTCCACCCAAGCAGACAAAACTGAAATAGAAAAAAAAAAAAGATCAATATTATTAAAACATGTTTAGTCTGTTTTTGTCTGTTAAAAAATCCTAGACTGGGAGTCTAGAGATTTTGGTTTTAGCCTTTGTGCCACTAGAGAGCTGT
>NW_006284244.1:2674925-2677056 GCF_000327345.1 Myotis davidii
AAATTCTGCCTTCAATTACAATTTTTTTTTTTCAATTGACACAGGCAGTGGAAGTCATATTCTTCAAGGGTAGACTCCATCTTTGTGAATTCCTATATGTAATTTCCTGTAACCCTGGGTCGTTCAAGATCCATGCGTGCCTATGTTCTTTGCAGCATTATTTACAACTAGAGGCCTGGTGCACAAAAGTCAGGCACTGGCGGGGGCGGGGGGTGTCCCTAGCCCAGCCTGCACCTTCTCCAATCTGGGACTCCTCAGGGGATGTCAGACTGCCATTTTAGGCCCAACTACTGGCAGTCGGACATCCCTCTCATAATCCTCCTGCTGACTCCAAACAGCTCGCCTGCCTGCCTACCTGATTGTCCCTAACTGCTTCTGCCTGCCAGCCTGATCATCCCCTAACTGCTCCCCTGCCAACCTGATCGACACCTAACTGCCCTCCTCTGCAGGCCTGGTCCCCCCCACCTGACCTCCCATGCAGGCCTGGTCCCCCGCAACTGCCCTCCCATGAAGGCCTTGTTCCTCTCAACTGCCCTCCCTTGCAGGCCTGGTCCCTCCCAACTGCCCTCTCCTGCTGGCCATCTTGTGGTGGCCATCTTTGACTACATGGGGGAGGCCATCTTTGTGTGTTGGAGTGATGGTCAATTTGCATATTTCCTCTTCATTATATAGGAGCTATATATATATATATATATATATATTCCTCTGCAACTTGCTTCATTCACTTCACTCTGCCCTTGTGATTTACTTTGCTGGTGTAATGAAATATAAGTATGAATACTACTACAATACTATTTCTAGACTCTTTTTGATAAGGTATCAAATTGTTTCAAATCGTTACTAGTAAATGATGCTGTTTTGAATATTCCTGTGCGTGTCCTGGAGCTTACACTTACAAGGATTCTCTATGCATGTACTTGTGAGTGGAACTGCTGGATCATTGAGCATCAGCATTTTCAGCTTTGCAAGACATCAGCTTGTTTTCTAAAGAAGGCTTATAAATATATACTCCCACCAATTTCTGTAGAAAGCAAATAACATGTTCATTCCCAAGGGGAAGAAATGTTCTTCTAGCATTTTTGGAGATAATTCTTGAATCACTTTTCAGTTCCTTCAAAACACACAATTATGCTTATTTGTTTTTACTTTCTTTGAGAAAATTTTGGGAATATAGAGTGACAAGGAAGAGAATAAATTTAATCTTATCTACACTAATAAAAGACAAACATGCAATTTAGTCTGTTTTTGTCTGTTAAAAAATCCTAGACTGGGAGTCTAGAGATTTTGGTTTTAGCCTTTGTGCCACTAGAGAGCTGTGGATTCTTTGCTGTTTGTCTTTGAGAAAAATATCTGACATCTCTTGGGCTTCCATTGACCAGATAACATTGAGCCCCATTTTCGTTCTAAACCTCCTTGTGAAATTTCTAAATGTTTCATTTTTCTTAATTAAAAGAAAAAAATCCTAAATAGTCACATCTCTGCCTGCATTCTAATTTCAGAGGTTTCCTGAAATTAGAAATTTGGGCATTTCCTGAAATTAGAAATTTAGGGACACTACTTAGTGGAAATATTGTGAGCTTTGGAGTTATGGAACCTTGTCATTTAATGGTATACCCCAAACCAGTTATTTATATTCTCCCCATTTGAACATGGAGATTTATGGTAGTTGGAAGTAACATTCTTAGAACAACAGGAGATAAATTAAGAGCCTACTTTATAATTTACATAATGAATGAGGAATAATAAACATTCCTGGATCCATCATCAGCTTAAGCAATGGACCTTTCCCAATGCCTGGGAAGTCTCTGTGTGCCCCTCACCCAAACAATTACAGCCCTCATCCTTCACTACAAGAGTAACCACTACTGTGAATTTTTTTATAGTTCTTTGCATCTTTGTTATTTTCTTACTACATATGTATATCTGTAAAAAGTATATCCTTAACTTCTTTATATATGAGGAATTATATATATATCTATATCTATATGTGTATATATATACATATATATATATATATGGCGGTGTCCCTCAGCCCGGCCTGCACCCTCTCCAATCTGGGACTCCTGGAAGGTTGTCCTACTGCTGGTTTACAGGGTTCGGGCCTAAACTGGCAGTTGGACATCCCTCTCGT
>NW_006284244.1:2677995-2688892 GCF_000327345.1 Myotis davidii
AGTAAGACTGAAAGTAAAGTGTAATGGTAAAATCCTATACTAATAAAAGACAAACATGCAAATTGACCGTAGTTATGCTACGCCTTAAGCCATGCCCACCAGCCAATCAGAACGACTATATGCAAATTAACCCAACCAAGATGGTGGCCGGCAGCCACGGAGCTGAAGCAAGAAGGAGGCTTACTTGCTCCAGTGATGGAGGAAGCCAGCCTGCCATGGCCTGCTCTAAGCTCCACTCAAAGCAACAAAGTTTCAATTATAGAAGGTAAATAAACCCCAGATACCTGTTTTCAGCCAGCCGTGGCCACAGAGCTGGAGCCTTGGGTTGCCCCTGGCAATGGAGGAAGCCAAGCCCTGGCCGGCTCTGAGCTCCACTCCAGGCTACAAAGTTTCAATTATAGAAGGTAAATAAATCCCAGAAAAAGAAAAAGAAAAAAAGGAAAGGCTGGGAGCTTCTGTCACTGGGGAGGTTTGGCCAGCCTGAAAACGGCCTTCAGCCCCTCACCCAGGCTGGCCAGGCACCCCAGTGGGGACCCCCACCCTGAAGGGGTGTGACCAGCTGCAAACAACCATCAGCCCCTCGCCCAGGCTGGCCAGACACCCCAGCAGGACCCCCCACCCCCACCCTGAAGGGGGTGTGGCCAGTCTTAAAACAGCCCTCAGCCCCTCACCCAGGATGGCAAGGCACCCCAGTGGGGACCCCCACCGTAAAGGGCAAACCAGCCCACCCCCACACATGCACCAGGCCTCTATCCTATATAGTAAAAGGGTAATATGCAAACTGACCCTAACAGCAGAAAGACTGGGAATGACTGGTCACTATGACACACACTGACCACCAGGGGACAGACGTTCAATGCAGGAGCTGCCCTCTGGTGGTCAGTACTCTCCCACAGTGGGAGCTCTGTTCAGCCACAAGCCAGGCTGATGGCTGCCAGTACAGCAATGGTGGTGGGAGCCTCTCCCGCCTTCTCAGCAGCACTAAGGATGTCAGACTGCAGCTTAGGCCTGCTCCCCGCTGGCAAGTGGACATCTCCCGAGGGCTCCCGGGCTGCCAGAGCGATGTCTGATTGCCAGCTTAGGCCCAATCCCCTGGGGAAGCGGGCCTAAGCCAGCAGGTGGTCATCCCCCGAGGTGTCCCAGACTGCGAGAGGGCACAGGCCAGGCTGAGGTACCCCCCCCCACCCCCGCCGAGGGCACAAATTTTTGTGCACCGGGCCTCTAGGTTTTTTTTTTTTTTATAATAGAGTTTAAAATAAACTTCTTTTGTAATAATCCAATAGTTTTGGTTATTTATAACAAAGTTGTGCTTACAGCATAATAAATCTTTAAGGGATATTTGAGTTGGGCTGAAATGGAAGGAGAAATTGCAGTATCACCCCATTTTCATATGAGCAGAGAATTCTGTGGTGTGCTTTAAGGATAGGAAGATACTGCTCCTAATTTGAGTTCACTCCAGCCCCAGTTGAATGGAAGGGCAACACATATTAGGGAGATGTAAATTAAGTCTCTGTGCCTGATGATTCACATTGGCAAATCCAAAAGGTGTTTTGGTATATCATTATCCTAATCTAGAGTATAAAAACATACCAAATAACACATATCTTTAGTGATGATAACAAGAAGCCTCAATATGAAAAACATGACTCCAAATCCAAATGAACTTTTTTAAAAATATTTTTTTTATTGATTTCAGAGAGAGGAAGGGAGAGGGAGAGAGAGAGAAAGAAATATCAATGATGAGAGAAAACCATTGATTGGCAGCCTCCTGCATGCCCCTCACTGGGGACTGAGCCTGCAAACTGGGCATGTGCCTTGATGGGGTTTTGAACCATGACTTCCTGGTTTATAGGTTGATAATCAACCACTGCACCACACTGACCATGCCAAAAGAACTTTTAATGAGATCTGTTTTCACATAATCTAATATCTAGACCTCTTACAGAAGAAGCAATGTAGTAAGGGCCAAAACTTCTGCTAGGGAACCACACAGCCTGGTCTGCTACTTACTAAATTGGTACTGTAAAGACAATTACTAAAATTTTCTGTGCCTCATTTTCCTCATCCGTAAAATGAGGAGAATAATATAAACTGCTTTCTAGGAGTAGTGTGGGGATTAATTTAAACCTAAAGCAATTGGAAAAGAGCCAAGCATTTCTCTAATAAATATCTACAATGCGTACACCTTACTCTGGAATTAGGAGGGAAATTTTATTGTGATCCAGGGAAGAATCAGAGTGACCAACAATATGAAGTCTCCCCAGCATAGGAAAGATAGGAAATCTAGCTTGCATGCCTGCCCCCCAATTATTCAATCTTTCCCAAATATCTCAATTATTTTAAAATTAATTTTAGCTAAACTTTCTACAAACAATATATTTTCTATGTTTTTCAATAGTCTATTGGGGGAGCCAGAGTCTGTGTAATAGATTCACTCCACCATCTTAATTCCTAAAAAGGCATTTTCATTTTCTAAACCTCAATAGCAATTTATCTATTCCTCTTATGGCATTAACCACTCTGCTCCTTATGTTTCAATTATCTGAGCTATTTTTTTTCTTCCCTATTAAATTCTTTGGTGGCAAGTAAAGATGGGAGTGGAGATGAAAGATAGATTTTTGTATTTATCAAACACTTATGATGTTCAAGGAACATCATGCACATTATGTAATTTAAATATTTTATAAGCTCTTTAAATAACTATTAATATTTTTCTATTGTGTAGATGAGAAAACTGAGGTCCCCAAAGTTAAAGTATATTATATCATGCCTGTCTGATTACAAAGCTCAAACTCTTTCCAAGAAGACAGATATCTGACTCACTTTTTTTAAATTCCCAACAGAGCTGAGTATAAATCTTCACTTGTAGAATTCTTATTTAATAAAAGAAAATAAATATTTATTTGAGGATACTCTTACCTATATATCAAATAATATTTGTCACCTATGTTCTCTGAAAAAGTAGTTTTATAATGGGCTATGTTGTACTAAAACAGATGTGCACACACATGATATTTATTTTTTAAAAAGCTATCCAGTGTACAGAATGAATTAGCTTAAATAAATTAGCAATGTTTGAACATTGGAGACTGTCAAACAGAACTTTAAATATATCCTTATGTATGTATGTAAATATATCATTATGTATTTAACATATATACCTATGTAAACAAATGCACGCTATTCATTCTTACAGAATATGATTCTTTCATTCTCTAAAATACATTGAATTCAGTTGGGTTGTATTGTATTGGTGAATTTAATTAGTGAATAAAGTTTGATTATAGAACTGCTCTGTGTGCCATTCTACTTAAAAAGTAGTGAAATACTTTCTAAACATGTATGTTGCCATTGAAAATATGCGCCTAACATATTTTCTTTAATAAGTACTTGATTGCATAGTTTTTAAAAAATATAAAAGTTGTCCAAAAGAATAAAAGCTACAGAATAAAACTCTCATTATAGTAATATAGTTTATTGTATAGCAAACATTTTAAATGTGTTGTAAAAAATAATATTTTATACTAGCTGACTTATTGTGAGCAACTGTCTTCCAGATAGATATTATATTAATCTCTCTTCTGCCTATAGAGATGTCCACATGGCAAGTACCTAAATAAGGCCCCTAGTTTACAGCCACCAAGAAGCTAACATCCTCAGTAGAACATTCCTCAAGGAACTGAAGATTGCTAGCAACTAGGAGCATGAACTTGGAAAGGGATCTTTCTCTAGTTGTGCCTTCAAATGAGACCACATCCCTGCCAATCTATAATGCCAACCTTCTGAGACTTTGACACAGACAATCTCGCTAAGCTGTGCTCACAGCATATGTGACATAATAAATGTTCACTGTTTTAAATCACTAGATTTTGGTGTAAATTTTTTGTACACCAACAGATAACCAATTCTCACAATAATATAAAATAACTGAGTTAAATGGAACAAAAGTAAATGTTCTCTATCTAACAGCGGTTTGTAAAACTATCTGGAAAATACACACATGTACACACAAAATAAAGTATAGTGGTTAAGAGCATAAATTCTGGAGTCAGAATGTAGGGCTTAAACCCCAATACTGTCACTTATAATTTGTGAACTGGTAAAAATGTTTAATCCCTCTTCTGCTTCCCCATCTGCAAAATAAAAATAATAGCAGCAATATTTTATCTGATTTGTAGTGGAGTAATGTGTTTATAACATGACCTCATGCACTACAATCGCAAAATAAAAATTAGATATTCTCATTATTTTGACACCTAGCATTGTGCCTGACATGTAGCTGAATAAACATGTCCCTCCACATCCACATTTGATCAACCTGACATGATTGATTCCTTAAGTATTTCTGAAGCTAAACCATATCTCAGTTTGCAAACTCAATATACCTATATGAAAAATTCTGAATTAAATAGTTTTTTATTATAAGTATGCACAGATCAATTCAAAGCTTAGTTTTATCTTCTAGACAATCTAAGCATGTGATTGTGTTTTGCTTTGTTTTTTTTTTTTTGAAGCACTTTCTTATCGAAAGAGATTAGAAAAGGATTTTTACATAATCCATGAAGCCAAAGAAAAGGGAGAGAAGACTCTTGAGAAAACTCCCATGAACCCAAAAGGATTTAGAATCTATATGCAGCAACTCTCTTCAAGAACGGTATTATATGTAATCTCTCTTCAAAGGAAAATAGTAGAATCAGGTCAGTGGAATTTGTATCTGTTGCATGCTGACATTTTCCGATGAACTTTTTTTCATAAGCAAAACAAGATGTCATTTTCATTGACTTTTCTATCACCCTCATTGTTTATTCTTTTTACTTAGCAAGCAAGGGTTGTATGATCCAGGTATCAGCACAGATGGAAGAGGAGACTGGACAAAGGGAGGAAATTCTCTTAGGACTTGGAGAAGCATCCACAAGTACCAAACTCTCCATAGACTCTGTGTAATCCTTGTGGGCGTGTGAATTTCAAATTGTAAACCTTGTGAGATTGGACTGAGGCACGTTGCTGGTATTTTCCCCAATGGATCAGAAATATCCATGAAGAAAATTTCTCATTCACTCTCTGCCAAAATATTAACTCACTCTAAACTCTCAAAATGCTTTCTCCTGCAATGAATTCTAATTTTGCTTCAAAAACTAAAACTAGTACATACATGGAAGAAAAGTCTTCATTGTCCAATGACACTATCAGGAAAAATCAAAACGAGTTTAAAAATTAGTAGCCCAGCCCTAACTGCTTTGCCTCAGTGGATAGAGCATTGGCCTGCAGACTCAAGGGTCCCAGGTTCGATTTCAGTCAAGAGCATGTACCTTGGTTGCGGGCACATCCCCAGTAGGGAGTGTGCAGGAGGCAGCTGATTAATGTTTCTCTCTCATCGATGTTTTTAACTCTCTATCCCTCTCCCTTCCTCTCTGTAAAAAAAATCAATAAAAGATATTTTTAAAAAATTAGTAGCCCAAAAGACAATTGTTTGGCAATATAATTCTTATTGAAGTAATAGCTACTGAGAAACCGGAGTTTTGGTTAGTCTTTCTCATCACATGTCTTCTGCAGGAAACAGTCACAGATTGTATATCCTATTTTCAGGTCAGCAGGGATTCCTCACCCTCTCTCTATATATGTACAGAGAAAGTCAGCATCCAATCTTCTCATTTATTTATCTATCCAGCACACCTATGTGTAAAGCCACAAAAATAGTAAATGACTCTCATACTTAGAACTTAAAAGAAATTAGACCCAGCCTGATGGATATCAAAGCAAGCTAAAAAGTAATTTAATTGACTAGACTGGTGATTTTAATGTCCATTTTGGTATAATTTGGGGAAGGAAATACTAGATGAAAATACTTTTAAAAAAAACTAGAAAATGCTTATATTCTTTAGTTTATTCATGTAAGAAAGAAAAAGAAGATGGAAATGGATATATTAGCAATTACCGATAAGGTTAATGCAAAATGCAAAGTAATAACTTACAATCAACTTGACATTGTTTATGATTTACAAAGCAAGTAGACAAAAACAATAGGATACTTCTTTTAGAGAACAGAGCCAACGTAGTTGAGTCATTCAAGGTTCATTGCAGAGCTCCACCAACGGTCAGGGTACTGGAAATGCCCCAAATATAATCTTTTCTTTAGGTTTACCATCCAAAGATTACCAATTTAAAGAAGAATTTTACTTTGAGGAGCATAACACATCTCATAAGATTATTTTGTAAAATTAGTGTATAAGAGTCCTGAAGAAACAGGATTAATGACAGGACAGGGCCAATTTGCATCAGCATCAGCCCAGGACTTCCTAGTCCATGTAAAGTTTCCCATGTAGGAGAGTTCCATAGGAATCCTTGGGCATTGAATTTCTCAGTAAAATACAAAAGACCCTATATAAGTTAATGGATCTAACCTCTTTCTTCATGATTTTTCTTTTCATAAAGCTAATAAAAACTTAGAAATTAACTTGGTTTTAATATCCCTTATTCTCTGGTCTACTGCCTATAAGGAGTAGTGGATTAGCCAAGATACTTTGAGCAGAACTAAAACAAAAATGAAGGGGGAGGGGGGGAATCTATAAAATATATGACGTGGTTCGTTGATCACTACAAAGACAAGTACTGGTATTGGCTATTACATTTTCCAAAACTACTACTGTTGAATGACTATTGTTGAATAAAGCCAACTTTCAACCATCTCAAAAATGATGCCTTTCCTTAAAATTTCTAAAGAAGATAACTTCTAACACTGTAGGTTTTCCAGAAAAACTAGTTGGAGCAGAATGTCCCCAAATAGGAAATCTACTGGCCAAAAAGACATGTGATTGGAAAATGGGACATGTTCACCCTCTTTCTATGTGAATGGAGTTTTAACCTAGATGTCATTTGGATGGAACATGGTAACTAAAGAATAAAATCAATGGGGTTTCTCTAAAGTTGGTATATGGTACCTGATGGAGAATAGTGTTTTCTTTATTCTTTGGGGTCCACTTTTTATACTGTTGCTGCTTAAAGCCCAAACTGACAATAAATTGGAACAATTTCTGGCCTACTTTCCTGTGTTAGTAAATGTCCTCTTTATTACTCTCTTTCACAGACATTCCTATAAGTGTAACTGTTCTAAAAATGGGTAAAGCTGAAAGAAAACAACTCTTTTTAGAAATGACCCAGGTCAGGAGGCTTCCTGGCTTTTATTGCCACTTCAAAGCCAAACCAGATAAACTAGCTTAAGGTACTACTTTGACATTGAATGGAATTTGATGCAGCTGTCTGAGTAGCATGAGTTTTGAGATCACAGGAATTTTGCTTGAAAGTCTTGCCTCTTACCCATATATGGCAGCGTCCTTGTGCTCTCTATTCATTTGTGCCAAGTCTCCCTCTTCTATTCCCTGCCCCACCAGACTTAGGACTCCCAGCGGTTCTGAGAGGCCCATTCCTCATCTTTTCAGAAAGTTGCATGAGAACTCTTAACGCTGATACTCAGTTTAAACTGTTTATATTTCCTTTCCAGAATGCTCCGACCAGCAGCAGGGACCGCAAGTAGAGCCTGGCAATTGGAAAGCTGAAAATGCCCGGATGCCACGTTTTCCATCTCCTTTAGATATCCTTGACTCATACATCCTGTCTGGGCTTATGTTGGTTTTCTGATTGCAGTGTGTCTGGATCTCAACAAGTGCCCAAGCCACCGTCAAAGGGTCACTGCTTGTTTCAAGTAGCATTTTGTGCTTCCCTCGACCTCTCTGTCCCTCTCTGATTCCACTCAGGAGTCTACTTAGAGATATTTTTTTTTTAGCAAAAAAAGTATCCTTTCTTTAATTCACTCTGTCATATTGGTTTGCCTAATGTTACAAAGATAATTTTTCTAGGAAATGTCTTAGTCTAGATATATGCAGATAATTTTCCAGATGAGAAAACTAGTAGAGCTTTAAAGGGAAAATGTTTACTCCTAAACAGGATAGGAGACTCATCCGAGTTATTCATATCATACTAAGGAAATGGCCCAATTCAAATAGAAATGTAATTTGGGAAATGGAATATCTAATGGAGTTGCTGGTTGCATATGTAATTATGTTTAAGGTTTTCCAGTTTTCTGTTCAGCTTCAATATTAAAGACAGGGTCCAAGAATCATCCTCTAAGAATGAAGCAAGAGATCAGTTGAGTCAAGATTAGGCAGAAGCAGAAAGCTGGAAGAAATGTATTGATCATTTTTCTCTTGAATGTCCACTAAGTAATGCAAGGTTTAAAACAAACAACAACCATAACAAAATTTGGGGCTTGGTAAAAAAGACTGTAACATCCAAATGCCAAAATAGTCAGTGCCATTATCACTCCTTGCCATTAATTTTTAAGCTGGTTATTTCTACAAACTGTTCTGTTCATATTTAAACTATTATTCTGAATTTTCAATAAAAATATATTATATGGAAAGTATGCACACATAACTGAGAGCTTTAATTGATCTAATATTAACGAATTTATAAGCTAAAGAGTTTTATGGCTCCCATTCCATTGAAAGTTTATTTTCTTATGTTCAGGGGAATATTTTTAAGAAAGTCTGCCCAATAACCAAACCTTGACATATAAACTAAATATTTGCAATTGTTCCAAAAATTTAGAGACATTTTATTTTTGTCTCCCCGCCCCCTCCCCCCATTTTTCCATGGGCTTTGGCACTTCCTGTCTTGACTTGTGACAGGAAAAGAATCTTCCAAAATACAGGAAAAAAAGCTGTTTCTGGCCTATGCTTTAAGAATTCAGCCAGATTATCAGGCAGAAAGTCAACATTTAAGAAGTAGGGGTGATGGAGCCTACAATGACAGAAGTTTGTAGGGCAACTTGACTTTGATCACTATTAATTGTAAACACATAACAATTATTACAGTTCGTTAGCACCCACTCCCAAATACATTGAAGGTGGTTCACATGAGTCATTGATAATGAATTCAATATAAATTATATAATCAACTAGTGTTCTGGTGCACGAATTCATGCAAATTGAAAGGAAATGAATTAGAAGAAATATTTTAATATCGCTATTCCCCCTTTCTCTATAATAGAAGTGTCAACCAAATTCATGATCAATGACAGATCGAAACACACGTTTGTGATTGGCACCAGCAAGAACTTTATATGTATACTGCATGCATGAGTCAACTTAGCCTTTTATATATAGAGAGAATAAACTTGCTTAATTAGACCTGCTTTCTGATTTAGCTAAACTTTTTCCAGCCCAGTGAAGCACTCCAACTTCTCTTTCAGGTAATTGTCAGCAACATAGTAGTAAATATCAACATAAAGCAGGTTATTATTGTAGATCACACAGGGAGAACAAAGGGTGAAACATTTAATTGCAGCAGTGTTTGACTACATTCTGTGCAGTGAGAAAACCTGAAGTCATTTTCAAGGTCCACCATTTCTTACTTCTTTTCACTTGGGTCAAGTTTCTAAGCTTTCTAAATCTCTGTTTTCTGGCTAATGAAAAGAAAATGGATTCCACCACATGTCCTATCTACCTACTCCAGTGTTTCTGTGAGGACCAAATGAGATGAGGCATGGGAAAATGCTTCACAGACATTTGGTTAAAGTGTAAAATCTTTCCACCTGGCTATAAAGCAAGTTGGGTTCCTGGGCTGAAGAAACTGCAAGGAGGTTAGTCACTAGGAAGAGGAAGCTGGGTGTTGCTATGTGATGTCATTACCTGATGTCCACAGCCACCATTTCCAGGCTGGGCTGGGCTGTGGACCACATTTTTCACTATGGGGTCTTGGCAGTGTCAGCTGCGATTTGGTGGGCTGTCACTCTGGGGTGGTGGCGGGGCCTGTATCCCACTTGGGGGAAGCCGAGTGTTACTTTGTGGGCACCAGGTCTGTGGTGCCATTTCTCCCTAAATGGCCAGTGCACATCACAGCAGCTCCTACATGGAGTGTCTGCCCCCCTGGTGGTCAGTGCATGTCATAACAACCAATCAGATGATTGGACGCTTAGCATATTAGCCTTTTATACAGGGGTCCTCAAACTTTTTAAACAGGGGGCCAGGTCACTATCCCTTAGACCGTTGGAGGGCTGGACTATAGTTTTAAAAAAAAACTATGAACAAATTCCTATACACACTGCACATATCTTATTTTGAAGTAAAAAAATAAAATGGGAACAAATACAATATTTGTATTTGCATGTGGCCTGCGGGCCGTAATTTGAGGACCCCTGCTTTTATATATAGAAATTATTAATAATAATTCATTAACAATTCATTAATATTAGTGCATGAATCTATTCTTTAGCTACCAAATAAAGCCCAATTTAACCATTTCATTATTTCCTTTAACTATGGCAGACATTTCACCATCATTTTCCCTCAAAACTTCACCTATTAAAGTATTTACTATTTAGCTTTCCTTATTCTGTTATTACTTGCAGATATTCAAAAGAAACTCTTTCCATAAAGATGATCACATTTCTAATTGTGTACACTTATCTCTTCTGAGTTTGAGTTTCTCCAACTAGTCTAATTGATGGAAACTGTGCTAGAATTTGAGCACTATAGATTCATACTTAAGAGACCAGTTGTATCACTACTGGAGTGTAAATATTAATCCTATTGCAGCCAAACCACATCAGGCTTGACTGTTCATGGGCCTCAAAAAAAATCAATGGATTTTTATAAGAATGGAATATTTAAATTCATAAGCTTATACTGCCCCCAGAAACAAACCATTTCAGTTTTTTAATTCAAAAGCTTCTTCTGTTTATTAACAAAATACCAGAGGGAAGGTAGGGATGGGAAGAAATTAACCAAAGAACCTATATACAGATACACGCATAACCCATGGACACAGATAATAATGTGGTGAAGGCCCTGTGTGTGTGTGTGTGTTTGTGTGTGTGTGTGTGTGTGTGTGTGTGTGTGTT
>NW_006284244.1:2688928-2719923 GCF_000327345.1 Myotis davidii
TAATTGATTAAATGTCTTATAATCAAGCCTTTCTTCTTGTTTCCTAACTTTATTCCTGATCACATTATGCTCTGACCCATTCTACTGTAATATTGCTGTCTGTGCCCATCTTATAGAAAAAGCCATTGCTATGAGGTGTGACTGGGGGTAAGTTTCAGAAACAAAACAAAACACTGCACCAGGATAGCTTATGCTCTCATTTGCTAGAGTAGGGGAAATACCCACCATTGCAGAACCATTTCTTTGTTTAATGACCCTTCAGCAATTTCAGCAAATTAAACGGAGTCACACAGAAGCAGATCACATCCATTTTCCTTCCATGAGAGATCCTGAACTCTCTTAGAGATCAGACACATTGAGAACTCAAAGGAACTAATCCTGACAGGAACTTAAAAGATGCCAAGAAAGAAGTGAGAGCTGCTGCAGACAAAATGGTTAAGGTTTTAGGGCCGAGTCTCCCTGAAATGATAAATGAGGTCTTCTGCTCCTTAAATTCTCCCTACAATTTATCTGTTCACTCTTCAATCGCTATGCCTGAACTGCTTGCCCTCAACTGTAATTGCTTCTATTGCTCCTTTATGAGTCATAGTAGATTCAGCTAAGTCCACCTTGGAAAATTCTACTGGAAAGAGAACACCTGATAATGTGATATCTCAGTGAATTACTATTTCTCTTCCCAGCATTCCTATCCATATTTGGATGCTGTGGTCATGGCAAAGCCATTTTTCTTTTATTAAGAACATAGTAAAATCTCTCATGTAATACAATTATTCTATGGTTAAATCATTCCTTTCTTAGAAAAAAAATGTCTGCTTAGAAAATGATATATTTGATATATGACTTTGGAAAATTTAGGGGCTGTGAGAGATGATTAGCAGGCTTTTCCCTAGCTCATCATAAAAGTGAAGAGGGAAAAAAACAATGAAAAAAAATGTGCGTGGATGAGGAATTTAACATCCCAGTGGAAATTCTGTAAAGCTCAAGACATACTGAATGATGTTTAACAGGCCGCTACCTACATCTGCAAAGAAAAAGAAAAGGGTGGGAGGAAGCAAGCATACACTTGATCTGTGATTCAATGCTTAAATGTCCTGCAAAAGGTTCCCTTCATTCCTTGCACCTACAGTAGTTGAGCTACGAGGCACAGCCACCTTTGTATTCTGCTCCCCGTGGCTAAGTACCCCAGCTGATGACTGGACCAAAAGCTGGATTCTCAGCCTAGGAACCTAAAAGGAATCTAGTAGATTCTGAATTTCACTGATCTTTTTCATAGCTGGGGTAGAAATGCTCCACTGCACTTCGCACATATTTTTCTTTATTTACGTGATTTTAGGAAGCACCTTGGCTCACCTTTGAATATGATTTATGCATTGTGGTTACCCAGAGAGCAGAACACTTTCACTCCCTCCAAGCATGCTGTCCTCTTATCAAGTTTGAGCAGAACTTCTTTCCCACAAAAAAACTCATCACATTTCCAACCACAATGCCCAAATAGTGGTCAGTTTGTGTTAGAGAATAAGGGAGCTAGGGAAGAGTCTCTATGGTATGAGGCTACATTAGATCCAAGGGTTTGGCACTGGTGAGCAGGGAAGACAGCCCTCCTTAAGGCTACAGAACCCCAAAGTAATGACATTCACACATGCACATGTGTGAACATGGTGAGGGGCAGGTGTGAACCATTTTTACCACTTCTTATTTTACTTGATAAGCATTACATTTATCATTGGAGGCTGCCCAACATCATTAAAAATATAATATCCTCATAAATTGGATTTTTTCCACACGGTGAGTTTCATTTTGCCAAGGTCAAAACAGAAAACTCATGCCCTTGAACCCATTTGCAACACAGTATCTAAGTCCTCCTACCAATCAGACTTACTCAGATGACACTTGAATTCGAGAGTGAGACAAGTAAGAAGATATTGATCTTGCAACAGTTCGTCAGGGTCTGCAGGTCCAGAATTTGTGGTGTCCTTGGATTTTCATGGGGATAGCCGCAGTGTTTTTATTTGAGAATCCTTTATATTCAGGTGGAGTTTTATGTTTTTTGTATTTTTTAAATTTGGCTCTCTGATTGCCTGACAATAACCTCTAACAGGATATTTTTTTTTCTGATAAGATTATTCAGAATGGATTCTGTTTTTTGGAACAAAGGATATTGACCAATTCATCATCCCCCAGGCTTTTTTACCCCCCCTTAGCTGAACGTTACTTTATTTTGGTTTAGTATGTAAGCGTTTCCATATTTGTTCCTTCATGTTATGGTTTTCAGCATCCATATTTATGGTGACAAGAGGAGAAATCACCATCTTCCTCCTTTAATAGAATTGACAAAGTTGTGATAAGAGCTGTACAAATTTCCTTAAAACATTTGGAGCTAAAGTTTGAGTTGAGGAGAAAGTGAGATAATAAGACCTGCTTAGAGTCACTCAGAACTAGTGAACTCAGGTTAAAATATACTAAGAGCTCTCCTTTCATTAGTGAATGATGATTCCGTAAACTTGATTTCTAAGAGCTACAAATGGGAAAGAATAATTAATCAAGGTCATGCTTTGAAAAATAAAGTACATATATCGGTCATTACAATGCAATCAAGAACATTTTAATGGCCAAATGAGCAAGATACATTAGTCTGTGCTTTCAGAAGGAATTATGAGGAATGGAAGGAATGTTTTCAAGAACAACCTGCTACTATTTTAAAGGCTAGATCATTTATATAACTCATCTAGTTATTTTAATAAATGACAATTACTTTACCTGGAAATGAGGTAGTCTCAATTTTCATACCAGGAGATCAATGCTCTAAAGAGGTAATAAATCTGGGTTTATCTCAGAAAAATAAAACAAAGATAGAAATACTCTTTGGAAAACACAGAGATAGTAAAGTGAATTATAAATCCTGTGTTCATATATTTGTTCACAATAAAATGCTAATGGACTTGAGGGAACATTTAGTTTATTTCTCACTGTCTTAGATGGGAACATCCAATTAACCCTAATAGTTATCTATTTAAACCTCACATATTTCCATGAAAGACAATTGCACAAGGCTCTTGATTAGCCCATTTCAGAGTCAAGCATATTTGACAAAATTCTCAAACATTTTTTATCATATATCACCTCAATAATTGACTATCTTATCATGCAAGACCAAAAATTGATTCTATAACTGTTAACTTTGCCAGGAAACCCAGTCTGGGCCTCTTTCCTACTCAGTAATTCTGTAAAGTTCTCCTAGAACTTAAAGATTCCCTTTCATTTTCTGTTCTTACCTGATTTCTAGTTAATTTCTTTTTCTCAGCTTCTCAGTTGCGTTTATTTTTTCATCTACATCTTACTGACTGCTCCCTTTGTTATAATCACTCTTTTAGTTATTAGAAATTATGGAGTTGCAGTATAATACTTATATGAGCAGTAAAAATTTCAATATAATCAAATGCCTAAATGTCTAGTGAAAGTAACTGTTTTGTGAAGAGAAATGACCAATGATGACAGAGTCAAACAAGAGTAGTTGGACCTGAATACATGTCAACCCACAGTATTTGGCATGGAACAAATTCCACCAGAAGCATAAAACCTGAGAGAAGGGGCAGAGGTAGTTCCCTAGAGCCATACTGAGTTATTTAATCATTAAACAAAAAAAGTTAATCCATCTGAGCACCAAAAGTCTATTAATTTCCCCTTTGTTGAGGCTCATGCCATTTGGCCATATTCTACTATTTGTTATTCTTCCCACTCAAATTCTAAGTTCCTCTCCTATTAGGGACTTTTTCACCTGACTCACAAAATAAAATGTACCCAACCATAAAACGTCAGCACCCATGAGCACATCACTCACTTCAGCAAGCCCTGCTCCTACTCAAGAACCCTCTGTGAGAGCAGTGCCTGGAACATCATCATTGTCGTGTTGCTCTGACACCAATTAAATCCGTCTGTTTCACTCCAGCCATGTTGAACACTCAGCTCAAACATCATCTCTTCCAGAATGCCTTCCCTAAACCACTAGACTGTACCAGGTTCCCTCCTCTGAGGTCCCACATCACCATAGCTACATATTCAAATAGATGTGTCACACTTCAGTTATGCAGTGTCTAGAGCTGACTCGAGAAATGTTTGTTGAACTAAAGCCATATCTCCTTGTCTAACACTGCAGTGTTTCCATTACGTAGGTAGTCAATCTCCATATCTTTCCATCAAATCCACAACTCCCTCCTAGCAATCTTTCCTCATTTCTCTCTCATGTTTTAAGGCACAGAACCCACTCTCTTTCTGTTCCCTTCGGTGATACTCTATACATGGATTGGTGTAGTCATATCTATTCCTCTCAACATTGGGATGTGATCTTTCATATTCCTCTTTGCAAAAGGCTATTCCAGTTCACCTTTACTGTCTTCCGTGCTCTTTCTATACTGATCTCTATTACTTTCAGAGCAAACATAAACTTTTTCAATGTCTTATAATACAAAGAAAATAGAATTTCAGTTCCTATATTTCACCCCCCCCAACTATAAATATCTATATTCAAGCCTATCCTTTACATATCACTAGGGTTCCATCTTTTGCTGAGGCTATAAGCCTTTGAAAAGGAGGGTGGAATGAGGGCAGGGACTATGACTTATTCATATCCATATGCCTTGGAATAAAATAGTGCTTGGGACATAGTACCAATAAATTTTTTTTAAATATTTCGTTCTCATTAAGATAGAGAAGAAAATAAAGAGGAGAAAAAGATCCAAGAGGACAGGTAACAATATTTATTAGTAATATATGCCAGCCACTATGCAAAATGGTTTTCCTTTGTAATATGTGGATAATATTAATTTCCACTTTTAACAACAGAGATACCACAGTTTGGGGAAGTTATGTAATTATTAACCAGATTCCAAGCATCAGGGCTGGAATTAAACCCAGGTACTTCAACGACAGGTACCTTAACCCCCATTTATTCAGTGGTTCCAAAGAGAACATAGGATGCTACCACTTCACATGCATTTTATGTAAAGCTTCAAGCAAGAGTAAGAGTGGAAAACACAGGAAGCAATGAGACTAGTGGATTTTACTGATTGTAGCAAATCATGTCTGCTGAAGAGAACAAAACAAATTTGAGGTGATTTGAGACTGGATTACAAATGGCCGTGAAGAATAAAATAAATTTTTTGGGGGGAGTGTAGAGGCATTATGGAATATTAACTTTAAAACTCAAGCAAATATATTTCATGCCAATAACATTCAATGTGTTATGATAAGAATTATGAAAAGTGAGTAGGTGAAAACAAAAAAATCTAAGAAATAGGAGCTACAAAAAGATATACCTCAATCAAAAATATCAATAACAGAAGATTGGATTATTATTATGTAAAACATCTTATGGGACTATTTATAAAGGCGATAGGGGGACACTTTATGAAGGGTGACATTTTATAGACATAATAAGAAACATATAGATCTGGAACTGAAAGTAAGCTCATTCCAGGTGGAAGAAACAGCCCAGAAAAAGTACTGAGGTGGAAATCAGAGGGAAGAATTTGACTAGAGCAGTGGTCGGCAAACCGGGGCTCGAGAGCCACATGTGGCTCTTTGGCCCCTTGTGTGTGACTCTTCCACAAAATACCACGTGTGGGCACGCAGGTACAGTGCGAAGTTGACTTAAAACTTTAAAGTTTATTAACTTAATTTCAGGGAACGTTGTGAAGTGAAAGAAGATGTAGTGTCGAGGATTGAGAAAGGTATGTTGAGATGGTTTGGACAGATAGAGAGAATGAACGAAAAGTGATAGATGAAACAAGTATACAAGATGAGTGTGGATGGGAGAGTTGGAAGGGGTCGACCTCAGCGAACATACCTCAATCAGATTGAGGACGTTTTTAGCAAAGGCCAGCTTAGGAGTACCCTAATTAAGTTAATAACAATGTACCTACCTTTATAGTTTAAGTTTAAAAAATGTGGCTCTCAAGAGAAATTTCAATCATTGTACTGTTGATATTTGGCTCTGTTGACTAACGAGTTTGCCGACCACTGGACTAGAGTGTTTCATCTACACAGGACAGTGGTGAAAGCTACACTTAGAGAGGTAAGGCCAGGCCTCCACTCCTTTGCATATGACCTTTATGCATCAGATAATGGGATGCACTCTAGGTTTGTTAGCTGGAAAGTCATATTATCATAACTGTGATTGAAAACACTAATCTGACAGGGCTGTGTGGCGTGAAATAGAAACAGCTGACTTGATAGAATGTGTTCGTGGATAAAGTAAAATTGATGAAGCTTAACAACCAACTGGATATGTCAGGCAAGGATGGGGGATGGGGGGGAAGAGTCAAAAGTGACTCCACAGAAGATTAAACTGGAGGAAGGGTACAAACAGAATGATCGTAAAGAGAATAGTAATAAAGACAACAAAATAAATTAATGAAGAGATAATGTGAATGCATAACTAAATAAGAATTGGAAATAGATGGGTGGCATAGGAAGAAAAGGGAGAATCTAAAATATATTTCAAAATAATTAACAAGAATTGATATTGTAATGAGTATAATAAACATAAATCACAGAATCCATGTCACATCTCTGTGTGTGTTTTTTTAAGATGGAGTAAGAAAATGTACTATGAACTGTACTAAGAATTTTACTATAAGAAAAAATTTATTTTAAAATAAGAAAGATAAATTCAAATTTGGGCTTGTTGAGTTGCACAATGCAGACAGAGTTAATCTCAAGCAAGCATTCTTGAAGTTATTTTTATACACATACACTTTCTTTTTCAAGATTATACTGTATAAGAAGCCACATAGAGCTTTTCATTTCATATTTTAAGCTTCTGGAAACTCTCTAGACATTTGATACTTCTAAATATGTTGACTTATGTTTTAGCTTATGTTTTCAGTCTTGTTGCATACTAGTATAGCAGAAGTAGAGACATTGAAGTATAGCATTGGCCTAATTTTCTATGTTTAGCTCTTTGCTTATATAGGAACTAGAAATTATAGTCACAGCTGAAATGAATTCTTGGGTCATTCCACAATATCCAATTTGGCCATTGGTATGAAGACCCAGCAATAATGAATCTAAAAACATCTTTGACCATATAAAACTTACTTCCTTCAAGGAAATTTGTCAGATAACTTTTATCTTTCTGTTTCAGAAATATGAGACAACATAGAAAGTCAGTTATATAAAGGGCAGACCAATTAAGGTTGTTTAATTAATAAACTAAATGAAGCTATCAAAAAGCAGGTTATTATAAAAATAATCAGAGAGAATGATAGAGTTAAGTGCAAAAGAATTATTAAAGATTTTTTAAAAAAATAGGTAAATTCTATTCTTTAAGTCAAAATTAAATGACCTCAAAAGTTTAAAGGAATTATTTAGTCTATGCTTTAAACTATAAAGGAAACCAGACCTAAGCACATAAGGGCTCGTACTGTCCAACAAAATAACTTGCTCATAGAAATTGAAAAGAACCAATTATCCCAGTGATATTATGACTTTAATGGTAAGAACCGGTAAGTAGGTAACAGAAAATGTAGATAAGTAGCCTGTGTTCAGGAGATCAAGGAATAAATACATGCCCCTTTTGTAGACTTTTCTTCACATTGTAATCAGTTGTCTGGTGGCTCCTACCAATCACATTGTATGTCTGAAGACATCTCAATCTAGGCAAGATATTGCCCCTCTAAAGAAGGTTATCTGTGTCCCTCTCCTTAACAAAGACTCTAAAATTAAGATGTGTTTCAGAGTTTTAGAAGAAGCGTTTGTCCAACTCACTATAATCTGAACATTGAAGAAGTTCAAGACATTATGTTTTCAATTGGTGAGTTCTGTGTTATTATTAACGATTAAAATGATACAATTAAATAACAGCCATAACGAGTTTGGCAGATTTTGGTCAAAATTATTTTACTATCAGAAATAATAGTTTTTAACCAATAAAATACTTTGCCTGAATAAAATAAGTAAATCCTTATATTAAAATCATTTGTGTGTGTGTCAACATAATCTCTGAACTAAAGAATTTGAAATCTTATTAGGAGAGAGAATTAGCTTCAGATCAGTATAATAATTCAAACGTTGCAAAAGAAACCAGGAAACTTAACCCGGTTCATTCATTTGAGAAATCTCTCCGGAATCTGCCTCAGGGTTGAAACAGACTCAACTGCAATGGGGTGGAGCACTCTGTCCCCAGACATACCCTTCTCAAGTTACACAGAGCAACTACTGTAGACTTCACCACAAAAAAAGACAGAGCACTCCGAAATGCACTGTGAAGGACAACCTGCTCACATAATATGTTTCTGCATCTGACCAGATGAATTTTTTTGATAACATCAAACCCCCAAATCCAAAAACTTTCAGCAGCCAGACGTTTAGTTGAAAATCTTCTCTAATTGTTGCCAACACAGCAGCTGCCAGGAGCTCAAATCTGACCAACAGAGCGTTTTCCATTCTCCTACCATAAAGAGGGTAAGGAAAGATCTCTTCATGACTATCTGATCTGGCCAGACTTGGAGGAAAGTTGAGGGGAGGAGGGGAAAGAGAAAAGAACAAGATATTCTGGCTATGCGAGGATAATGAGAAAGTCCCTAAATAGCCCTCTGAGTTCCAAATGGATTCTCATCTGTTTAGGGTAATAGAAATGCCAAAATATATGCCATTTTATTTTTAGGCTAAGTCTTTGGAAAGAGTTGTATTTCACCAACCTCAGTAAGTTCAATGAAAGGATACAGAGTAAATAGACAGCTTATGAACATGCTGCCCTGCTTATTAGAAGAAATGAAATGGATGATTTACTTTCCACTCTTCGAAAAAGAAGAAAAAACAAATAAAATGCTAAAATCATCTATGTAAAAAAGAGATTAAATTTAAGCCATGACTATCTAAATAAATGAGATTAGTGTATGCTACTGGCATTTACTTTTATATTATATTTTGATTTATTAAAAAAGAAGGTGAGGCAGGGATAATGGTGGTCAGAACATGCTTTGGATATTTTCTAGAGTCAAAATCTCTAGCTCATGGATAGCTAATAAGAATCTGGATTAACAATAGGCAGCACAATATTAGCTTCTACTACATAGTAAGACTTCTTACTATGAAACAAAAATTCTTACTAGAAACAAAAATTCTTCTGCTCTAAAGATAGATTTTTCCAGGACATGATCATTCCTAACGAGCCCCAGAGGAAAGAGAAACTCAACACTGTGGATATAAACCTTATTCAATAGCAGTTGGCAGATGAGCAGCTACCATTTGCTAATCATTGTGTTGAACCCTAGGAAATCTCCATCCTCTGAGTAACTGTTGTAAAATGGGCCTTTAATGATGGAGAGCAGTGTAAAAAGAACTATAAGTGGTAAATCCACAACATTTTGTAGGAACTGAGATAAAAACCAGAAGATATGGAATCTTGAACTATGAGAACTTGACCGCCTGGCAATATCCCTAGGAAGATTAAGAAGAAATTATAATCTAGAAAAGGAAATTCATAGCATATTCAAAGCTATAGAAGCTTCAAAGAAAGTTTGTTCAAAATTCTGAGATTCAAATCAAACAAACAAAAAACATTCTATGTTGTTCAGGGAGATTATAAAACAGGCTGATCATTTTTTCATCCCTCTTTGCCCATCCATTTACAATGTGACTTTGCAAGAGGTAAATTTTATTTCTTTACCCAAAAATCTGGGCGTGGCCATGTGACTTGCTTTGGCCAATAGGACAGTATCAAATGTGATACAAGCAAAAGTCAGAAAGTTCTTGCACTTCTAGCACAGAAATAAACCTACAAGGGCCTACTATAGGCACACGCCTGAGTCCCCCTGATCACTTGCTGACAGCTAACACCAACTACCAGTCATGTGAGTGAGGCCATCAGAAACCAACAAGTTCCGAAATGATCAGCCAGGTTTCTGCAGCCACATAGATGAGCCCGTTTAAACTAGAAAATAATGCTGACTCACAAATAGTGAGCAAATAAATTGTTCTCTTAAGGCACCACCTTTTGAGTCTGGTTGGTTACACCACAAAAGCTAGCTTTTGATAGTTTGGATAGTTGAGATGTTGTAGAAGAGTGTGCCAGTCAGGGTTCTAAAATCTTTAAAAAAATGCATAACTGACTCTAACTAGTTTAACAAGGAAAGATTCCATTAAATAAACTACTAAGCAGTTCATAGACTCTCCAGGAGGGTCAGATTATTGAACTTTGAAGCCAAAAACAAAGTTCAAATAATACTGCAGAAACTGTCTCCTAGTTACACCACTGCCTCCACCACAGTGTGGTCAAGCCACACAAAATTCCATCTCTCACTTTGGACATTGAGTACTGGATGCTATTAGTAGGACCCCTGCAACTTTTGGAGACTCAATGCAACTAATGTAACTGCTGCCCCCTCTTCATGATAGATCCCATATGTCACCTCTTTATCATATCGCTAGCTTCCAAATTAAAGTCACCAGTAGGTCTGTATGATTTGCAGAGTTGGGAAATATGCCTGCCCTCCAATAACAGAGCAGGTAGTAGGGAAGTAAGTTTGTGGCTTTGACCTTCTGGAAGAATTAAGTTCTAAATTAAGAAATGCCCCAAAGCATACACTTCAATGATGCTGGCATCCAAAGTAAATCTATTAAATCCATTATAACCTAATCCTTTATATTTACACATTTATTTCTTTTTTTCAACATACAAGAAGAAAAAAATCTATTCCTCTAATATAATTCAATCATCACTATTCAAATGAAAACATCCTTACACTCTACAAAGGAAGACATCACTGGTTCATCAATAGAGAAAATAGTTCCAAGTTCTGGATCTCTGGGTGATGTCATTATTCTTCTAGTTCTGTCATGATCCTCTCTTGTTGCTTAATATTCTATAAACTATGGGACAGAAAGTAATGTTTCCCATGATCAAAACAGCCTATTTAAAAGAGGAAGATAAGAGGGGAGATTCATTTCAATATTCTAATGTACACATAATACATGAAAAAATAAAATGTATAAATACTGAAAGTGGTCATAAGATTGCATTTACACTTCATAACATTTCTCCTCTTTCTAAACCATGTCCCCCTTTCCCTCGGCTAGCTGTTCAATTGGTTAGGGTTCTTTACTCAGAAAGATAAACCAAACCCTTATTTCTCAGAGATCTGATTCCAATGTTCCTACATTTATGCTATAATCTTTTATTTCAATTATTAGACATAACAGTCTCATGCTATTCTCTGTGTTCTAGACATAGTCCTCTCTGCCCCAAATGCATAGCACCCACATTCATAGTAGGTAAAAGAAAGCCCTTTAACGGGACAAATATAGCAGGTAGTAATTCGTACAGGACAAAACTAGTCCATCATTCTTGTTTCTATGAATTTGGAATACCTTCTTTTGGAGCCTAAATGAGGAATCAGAAAACTTTTACTTAAAGGCCAAAATGGCAAATAATTTAGACTAAAAGATAAAATAATGGATATAATATGGGTACATATAGAAACATTTAAATTGATACTACTTAAAAATATAAAACCAATCTTAGCCCATGGGCCATTCAAAAAAAATAAATATAAAACACAGAAATAGGCCCTGGTTAGTTTAGTTCCCAAGGCCAAAATTGGCTGAATTCTAGTCAAGGTCATACCAGTTATGATTTGCACATTAAATTATTTTAGCATTAGTCACCAAGTCCAGATTTCACTCAGTGAACAATGAAAGCAATTAAAACCACTCCTCATTTGTGGTATATGAACCTGTATCAGCAAATTCTGTGTAATCTAAGCTTATGCCTCTCTCTTCAGAATCTATACTCACAGAATCTACTCATCAACTTTAGGTTCTTGTTATATAAATGAGCAAAACTGTATAATCCTTAAGTGTGTAATCCTTGCCCTTCTAGGTTCTATTTTGTAAATACATATCTACCCAGCCCAGGGCACTGATTCTAATCAGTTATAAATCTGGAGATGCTGAAGTAGTTTTAGGGAAATGGTGTCATTGGGAAAATCTTCTTTCCTCTTTCAAGGTTATTGTTTTTGGCAAGATCATTCCAGATTCATCAAGTCAGGAAGTCTCATTAGACAGGAGAAGAAGGGCAGCTTCCTGTGGCAAAAGAGCCTTAACTATTTTACCAGGAAAGACGTATATTAAAGGCTGCTTGTTAGCTTGTCACTGCCCCAGGAAGACTTGAAATCACACAGCAAATCACAGGCTCAAACCCCAAATTCACTGGAGACAAAGTCTCCCTTGAGATGACCCTATTGACACCAGGGCAAACCTACATGTAAACACCCAAAGACTCACCAGAGCCAGACCGTGGAGGCTACTGCTAGAACTTCTGCCACTGCATTGGGAAACTGGATATTCCCAACCCTCCCCCCACCCCCACCCCCAAGGACCAGATAGATGCCTCTGCTTCTCTGTGTTAGGCACATTTGTGAGGCCCTCCCTGGAAGCTCCATTATGATTAACAGCCTTCAGCTTCCAGTAAATCGCCTCACCCAGTTTCCAGTCGACTGCCTACACCTGGCCCCCACCTGCACCTGATCCGACTGATTACTCTGACTGACCCTTACAAGGGACATAAATATCCAGCTCCCCCTACTCCAGCGGTTCTCAACCTGTGAGCTGCGACCCCTTTGGCAGTCAAACAACCCTTTCACAGGGGTCGCCTAAGACCATCCTGCATATCAGATATTTACATTACGATTCATAACAGTAGCAACATTACAGTTATGAAGTAGCATCAGAAATAATTTTATGTTTGGGTCACAACATGAGGAACTGTATTTAAAGGGCCAGAAGGTTGAGAACCACTGCCCTACTCTACCCCACTGATGCCATTTTGGTCTCAGCCCTTCTGCTAGCAGATGCGTAAGACAAAAAGTGATTCCTGGTAAAGTTAGTGAGAAGAAGGGGAGGTCTTACAACTATAACATTGCAAATGTCTTTTCTCCTTAAAATGTTAGCAATCCATGAATAGTTTTGAGCATAAATTGGACATAATGAGATTTTTGTTTAACCAATCGATCTGTCTCTTAAATGCATTAAAAGGGGAAAAGAGTGGAGGTCATTGCTTGGATCCAGGTAACAGGAGTGTCGATGGAGAAAAGTAGAAGTTTTAAAAAATATGTAATCACATGTATTAGAAATTCCAGGAAAGAAGGAGGGAATAGCAGTGGTAGTCAGTATCTAGCTTGCATATCTAAATAGATTTTAACCATGAACACTGAGATAAGAAGTCCTGGAGGAGGACCAGGTTTGGGGCGGTGATGGGGGGGTGGTGAGGAGGGAGATATTTAGAAAGCAATTGACCCCAGTAGCAAGGGCACATGAAACCATGAGCATGGATAAAATTTACTTATGGAGAGAGAATATAGAGCTTAAAAAGAAAAGGGCTGGGCCCTAGCCAGTTTGGCTCAGTGGATAAAGTGTCTACCCTCAGACTGGAGGGTCCCAGGTTCGACTTCAGTCAAGGACACGCACTTTGCTTGCAGGCTCCATCCTGGCCCTAGTTAGGGCAATTGCAGGAGACAACCAATCAATGTGTCTCTCTCACAGTGATGTTTCTCTCTCTCTCTCTCTCTCTCTCTCTCTCTCTCTCTCTCTCTCGCTCCACCTCTTCCATTCTCTCTAAAAATCAATGGAAAAATATCCTTGGGTAAGGATTAACAAAAAAAGAAAAGGGCTGGGTAGAGGTCTTAAAAATATAATATTTGAAGGTCAGGGAAGGAGGAAAAGACCTTTCTAAAAGGACACTGAAAAGGAGCATCTGGGAGATAAGAGAAAGCCAGAAATATGTGTCAATGAAGCCAAGGAAAGAATTTCCAGAAGGAAAGGGTGTCTGAGATATTCAAAGGCTACTTGAAGGTCAAGTAAGATACAGACAGAACAATGTCTATTGTGTTTAATGACAAGAATTTCTGAGTGTTGTTACCGCCCCTAATCATGGAGTGTATGGTGTAAGCACTGAAAAACAGAGGAAAAAGAATTGGAAGCAGACATTTTTAAATAAGATAGTGAAGGCCAGAGAAGAAGAAGGAATCAATCCTAAAGAGGAAGTCTCATCCAGTCCTTTTTTTTCTTGTCTGTCAATTATAAAAGTAAAATGTAACAGAGCATATGATTTGGAAGGTTTCACATAAAAATCCAGCTGTCCTTGAAATGTCCACTAATCTAGTTATAGAGACTTACATTACTTGTTTTTTGTTTTTGTTTGTTTTGCCAAAAGAGAGACCGAGGTTGGAGAATTTAAATGACTTGCCCAATAATATAGCTAGGAAGTGTCCGGTCCTGGATTCAAACTCTGACTATTGACCTCAAGTCCTGTGTCCTTTGCATGTTTCCATTCTGTTTCCCATGAAGCATTTGACATCACAAGTGTGCATTCTAAGGCAATTCTAGAGAGATCGGTGGCACCAGGTCAGGTTGTTTTTCATAGGACCCTGACCTAGAACCAATTTGTACCCTTAGATGTACAGGGTGAAATCAGCTTTACAGTCTGAGGTTCTCCATCTCTGCTTCAGAAGCTTCTGGGACTGAAATAATGTTCCCTCTCAGTATGTTCCAAAGAAAGCAGCAGGGATCCCTGGAGATGTTTCTCTCAGAACCAGTGACTACAGATGCGCATATATACTGTCAGTCATGACTCACTAAATGATGAGAGTCAGAAATCATCAAGAATCCAATAAGAAATAAAATACTTGGCCAGGTTCACATTTTATACTCACAATGGCTGCTCTCCAAATGTCTGGTCTCTGGGATGGAAATATCTTTCCTTAAATCTGTTATGGTTCTCAGTTCAAGGGAAGCTACTGTTCCAGAGGTCAGTAAAACTCAACATGAAGACTACTTACTCTGCCTTTGCTATATTTCTCTCTCTCTCTCTCTCTTTATTTTATTCAAAGAATCTATATTTTACTCTAAGATTTATGTAATTATTCCTGGCTACAAAGTAAAGGTATAATTAATGTAATGGATTAGAAAATAAAATGTTACTTTTCATAAGCATCAGAACTTATTTTTTAAAAACGTTGTTTTTCCTATATTGTGAACTCTGGAAGCAAGAAGAAGAATTGTGAATGTCTTTCTTCTACCAGATTAGTTAAATGCTCCTTTATTTCTCTCCCTCTTTCTCACCCTCCCATCATCTCTTTTCCACAACTGGAAAATACTGGGGAAAAATTTTTATATCTACATCTATATCTATATATCTCTATCTCTATCTCTATGTCTTATATCTCCATCTATCTATATAAATATTTATATGTGTATATAAATATATATATGTGCAGTGGGGCCTTGACTTATGAGTGTCCCGACTAACGAGTTTTTTGAGATACCAGCTGTCTCTCGGCAGATTTTTAGCATTGAGTTGATAGAGTAATTTGAGTTAACGAGCTCCTTAACGAGCTCCTTAAGGAGCTTGGTCTCTGAACGAATTAAACTCGTAAGTCAAGGCCCCACGGTATATATATATATCCTTCTATTTACAGGCCCTCAGGAAATGTCTTGGAAATAGAAAACATATATTAAGAATGCAGTTTGAAATTTTCTATCATCTAAATAAGAACTTAAATCAAATTGTTTAAATTAATAGAAATATATTTAGCCATAAAATAAATAAATCCAACTGATATGAAGAGTAATGCCTCTTATCTTGAAAGCAAGAGAAGATGTATATTAGGGTTGTATCCTTCTCAGAAGATACTCAAACATTATCATCACAAAAAAAAATCCTTTAATATATTTTTAAAAACCCTATATTTAAGGAATTTATATTAGCACTATTTCATAGCTGGTGAACTAATAACTACAAATAAAACTTTTTCATTAGATTTATGTATTATTATATCTTTTTAAGGCAATGAAAGTAAAAATGAATTTATTTCACATGATGCAGTGTTAAATTTCCTCTGAAATATTTCCACATAAAAGAATTGATGCCAATATGCATTTCTTCCATGAACTTTAAGAGGAATTATATTTGGACACATTTAAGAAAAAAAAGAGTAATCATTAAAAAGCAGTCATCCAAAATTGTTATATAACACACCTAAGAATCAAATAACAGTCTGCACCTCTTGCTAATGTGTGAACTTTCTGAACATAACGCAAAAACCACAGTGGTTCCTGGGGCAGCCTGGTTTCCTGCAAGGCCAGCTCTGACATGGAGTGTGGATGTTCGCATACAGGAGGATTAGGAAGGAGCGCCCTGGCAATGAACATCTGTGAAAGGCAAGGGAGGAGGGAGTGGATAAAGGGAGATGATGAGCTACCACACAGTCTCAGCAAAGGCCTCCGTCAGCCCTATGCAGAGATCGAAAGCTGAGATGACCCTTCAAGTTCTCCTGGTTGGGGCAAGAGATCCAGGCATTCATTGCCCTTGTCTATTGGTCATTGACATAGGCATGGCCTTGTGCTCTTCAAATAAAACTAGTTGTTCAAATACGCCCAGCCCTATTTACATGCTTACAATTTATTTTTGTGGTTTGTCACAGGTATGCTGCCAAAAATTGTGAAAGGGGAACTATCACAAGTGTATGTTCATGGGTGACATTAAGAAAAAGAAATGAAGCTTCTTAAGGTCAAAAAGCACCTTAACCCCACCTCCACCATTGCTCATTCAATCCACTTTAAAGTCTGACGGGCATGGCTCAGTGGCTGAGCATTGACCTATGAACCTGGAGGTCACGGTTCGATTCCTGGTCAGGGTCAGACTCCTGGTCACATGCCTTGGTCAGATTCCTGGTCACATGCTTTGGTCAGATTTCTTCATTGATGTTTCTATCTCGGGCTCTATTGTGCAGGAGGCAGCCAATCAATGATTCTCTTTCTTCATTGATGTTTCTATCTCTCTCTCCCTTCCTCTCTAAAATCAACAAAAATAAATATATTTTTAAAATCCACTTTAAGCCATAACCGGTTTGGCTCAGGGGATAGAGCGTCGGCCTGCGGACTGAAAGGTCCCAGATTCGATTCCGGTCAAGGGCATGTACTTTGGTTGCGGGCACATCCCCAGTAGGAGGTGTGCAGGAGGCGGCTAATCGATGTTTCTCTCTCATCGATGTTTCTAACTCTCTATCCCTCTCCCTTCCGCTCTGTAAAAAATCAATAAAATATATATTTAAAAAAAAATAAAATGCACTTTAAGGGCTGGCTCTTCCTTGACCCATGGGGAACAATTCAGGCAGGATCCATGACTGTGTACTCATTCTCATGAAATTAAAAAGTCCTCTGGTCACTTCTAGTCATTGTTACATGTCAATTTCATTGTTTTAACTAATTAACATAGTAAAAGCCATACAATTTTTAAAACACAGAATTAATTTAGGGTGGGAATTCTCCTTTTTTCAGGATTTTATCTCCTTCAGACTAGCTGCTCACAGGAAAGGAAGTTTTAGTGAGCTAATCTCCTACCCGCCACTACTTGACTACTGCCCAAGGATACCCCTGACTTCTGATCTCTCCTATTTTGGGTAGAAAGGTCAGAAAGAGAGGAGAACTGGCAGTTTAGTTAGTAAGTAGAAGAGTTAAAGGAACAAGAGTTTTTTACTTAACTGGCACAGAACTATTAATTTCTTCTCACCATTGCAAATATTTAAACCTGAACACTGTGTGTAATATCATTCGTTCTTCAGAGTGCCACATCTCATCCAGTATCTGAAGGCAATTCCTATGAGACAGAAATACAATTTCCTGCGAGTTACCAGATATGCTCCTCTGCTCAGATCTCCTGGGATTCTAAAGGCACATATACATATCTGCTGACCTTTTCACTTTTGTCAGTCCTTCAGAAGGTTTAAAATGACTGCAAGCAAGCTCCCTCTCTCTTCAGAGGCTACATTTGGTCTCAGGAAACTTTCAGAACACTGACCCTGGTATGAATGGAAGTGACTTCCACCCACTCAGCTAGTCTCTCTCTCTCTCTCTCTCTCTCTCTCTCTCTCTCTCTCTCTCTCTCAGTCCTCTGCTGCTTCAGGCATGGGTCTGTTCAGTTGATCCCTAAACTTTGACAAGTTTCTGTGAAGTCCTTAGTAAGCTTGATATGAAGATGACATAGTCCCTTTCCCATGGGAATTCATAGCATCCCAATACTCCAGAGAAGGACTTGATTTCCAATATCCTCAGGCTTTTCAACTTCAACTTGATGTATTCTACAAACCAGTGAAAGGCTAGACATTCCAAGTCAGTTTTCTTCACTTCTTTTCCAAACCTGCATAGATGATCCAGCATACCATTTTGAACCATAGTAACACTTGCCATGATGGTTTCATTGGTGATCTATAGACCACATTCAACAATAATGTTACAAGAACCCTGTTTTGACAAATTGCTTTATAACATTATATATTTAAAAAAATAGATGGCACCCTGACTGGTTTGGCTCAGTGGATAGAGCAGCCATGGGCAAACTACAGCCCGGGGGCCAGGTCTGGCCCATTTGAAATGAATAAAACTATTGAAAAAAAAGACCGTACCCTTTTATGTAATGATGTTTACTTTGATTTTATATTAGTTCACACAAACACTCCATCCATGCTTTTGTTCTGGCCCTCCGGTCCAGTTTAAGAACCCACTGTGGCCCTCGAGTCAAAAAGTTTGCCCGCCCCTGGGATAGAGTGTTGGCCTGTGGACTGAAGGGTCCCAGGTTGGATTCCGGTCAAGGTATATACCTTGGTTGCAGGCACATCCCCAGGAGGGAGTGTGCAGGAGGCAGCTGAATTGATTTTTCTCTCTCATCAATGTTTCTAACTCTCTATCCCTCTCCTTTCCTCTCTGTAAAAAATCAATAAAATATATTTTAAAAAAATAGATGGCAGAAACCATACATATTAATTAGCCAAGCTCTTTTGAGACACAAATTAAATATTTTCCAGCACTAACACAGGACTCTATGAGATATCCCTGTTGGCCTTGTTTGGCTGGTATCTTTAGTGATACAATCAAGCCTCTCTTTAGCAGTGTAGGTCATTGGACTAATTTATAGAAATCTGATTGTAAAATCAGACTCACAAGACTCAGAGATCTAGTATCAAGCTTTACTAAACAATTTCAAGAATGCAGGTAAAGAAAAGGCTAAGACAAAGTAAGAGACATCTGACCCATCAATGGCAGCTCCCCAGATTCTGGTGCAGAATAGAGGAGTTCTCTGAGTGAGTTTTAAGGGGATCCCCATACAACTGGAACATTTAAAATAGGGAACAACTCAAAGTAATGGCACTGCCTGGTTAACCAGAAAGCCATGTCACATGGATCCTGTATTCTACTTTTTACTAGGAAATCCTTAATCGGAGACATCCTAATAAAGGCAATTCAAAGTTAAGGGTTTTTATTCATAAAAATTATCATTACCTAAAGGTCAGGTTGACAAGATTAGACAAGGTCACCTATCTTGCTGTCATTGTCCCAGGACCATTTCCACCATCCATTAGAGGAAATGAGAAAATCCTAGACCATCTGCTCTAACTCTCTTCTCCCAGTCACTGAATGTTAAAATGTACTAAGGGGGGACAAAAAATGTAGTTTATTTCTAGAGTATAATTTTTAAATTAACACAAAGTTTCATGGGGATTATATAAATGTAAATGACTCATAGCATGAATAGCCACCCCCATTCTAAAATTAAAACAATGTGTTCCCCAAGCAAAATGAATTCTGAAAAAAAAAATATTCATTTGCTATTGTAATTTGAAGGTCGCAATCAATATTCGGAAGGCTGACCTTTCTGCTCTCTTCTAGGTTGACTCCATTATCAGGGTCTACCCGATGGTTCCCAGAAGCTACAGGTTTATAGCTAGACCATGAAACCCATGCAGCAGAAATATGTATACATATAATTAGCTTCAGAGAGGAAGGGAGAGGGAGAAAGAGATAGAAGCATCAATGATGAGAGAGAGCATCATCAATCAGCTGCCTCCTGCACTCCCTCCACTGGGAATTGAGCTGCAATTCGGGCATGTGCCATTACTGGGAATTGAGCCATGATCTCCGGGTTCATAGGTCGACACTCAACCAGTGAGCCACACCAGCTGGCTTTTAATTAGAACAAGCCAACAGGCCTGCACTGGACCTAACTAGGTGGGAATATGTGTCTTTGGTCATGAGCTCATCCTTGAACCAATAACTGCCCAGTGGAATTAGATATCCTGACTGTTCCTAGCTTATGTATTCCATTCTTGAAATGCCAGGGAAGGGTCAGCATGTTGAGTAAAAATGGTGAGAGATCATTCCTCCAAGGCAAAATGAGGTAATGTTACCACAAAGAGATGGAAGAGAGGTTAAGATATCTAAACAACAAAATCCACCACATCCTCAGAAAAAAAATGGAGGGAAGGTCAAAGTAGGTCAATGTTAAGATTAACACATTTTTAAGTTATACTATGGGTCACTTATACACCACAAAGTTTACCACTTATTTTCTGGGAAGTTTAAAAAAATGATCATGAGTCAAATAAACTAAAAAAGTCTCTGGTAATTTGGCACATAAGGTAAACGGAATAAAAGGAGACAATTAGGAAACCCACATTTTAGTGAGTCTCTGCCCTAAACTTCCTCTAACATCTGTGCTTTAGAATTTCTAGTTCTACATCCTTTTCCACCTCTTCTGACTCCTTCATCTACCATTCAATTTGGTTTGAAGATATATCCATAGCCTAGAGACACCCATATTTTTTTCAAGAGGATTTTTATATAATTATGTAAATATACATGAAATCAATAATCTGGCCTAAGATATGTGCACTCTCTCGCCCGTCTCTGAAAATTTTTGAAGTGAATAAGAATTAGAGTTATATTCTTCCCTTCATTTTCTTTCTTGTTCGCTTCAATGCAATCACAGATGCATTTCTTGGAAATGTTAATGATGTTCTTTTAAGAGAATGTTCCAACACACGGTCAAAGATAGATTATTTTGCTCAAAGTTAGTTCTACAAATATACTTAATGGAAAAGTCAGGTAACTAATTTTCTAAAATATTTATTTCCTGCTGTGTAGTCTGTGAAGATGTTGCAAATAAAAGAGAAAAACAAACAAACAAACATCTGATCCAGAAAAAAATCCAGAGAAAAAAAATGTAGCCAGTGTATTTCAATATTAGGAGATTTAACTTAGAATGATCACATGTCAGACATAGAAAGCACATGGTCCAGAGGGTATCAGTCGAGAAAGTTCATTGATTGGCTTTTATTTTAGCAAATGACTAAAGACCAGGTTCTGAGCTTTAGGATGCTTACAAAATTGGAAAGCAAATAACAGACTCAGAAAACCAAGCTCAGAAAATACTGATCAAAGTGCCCACTATCTTCACAGGCAGCCTCTACTATAAACCCAGGCCAACCTGGGAACCAGGCTCAGGAGTGTTTTGCTGTTGTCACGTTAGTGACTTCCTTGCATCAAATGCTGCCTAAAGAAGTAGATGTTATTGGAGATTTTAGAGGAGAGATGGAGGAGGAGGCTTCACTTTGCACACTTACAATAATTAGTGAACATCTCCAGCAAACATACAATTCCCCCCAGTTCTCTTTACCATGACTAGCCAAGAAGCCTTCTTCCCTGGGACTCTTTCTCTTTTGCCATCAGTGGCGTAAGACCCAAAATGAAGGCTCAAGATTGTGTGCTGCCTTGACAACTATTGAAATCCAGAGGGCCAAAGTGGGTCTAATTAAAAATTCTCCTCTTCGCTCTGCTCCAGCAGATGAGGTTCCCTCAAACACTGGACCTCCTTCCTGGACCCGATGCAGTTCCTGTTTGACATGGAGTAGCGGTTTTCAGTTTCTTGTCAGCATGCAGAATTATTTTAACAATTCATTGACATTCTCCCAACAGACCAAGGGGCACACATCCTGTGATACTACATATCTCCCTGAGTCCTTAATTGTTCGCTCTGTTCCTGAGGGTGACCCTGTGGAGCCCTGCATGGCGTGCAGTGTCCTCCCCACTGAGCTGTGAGTATACATCCCTAAAACTGCTGCTGATCTCTGTCCGGGGTCAATGTTGTTTGTTCAGCCATCCCCATAAGTCCAGGCAGGAATTCCTCCCTCACCAATGGGAGGAAGAGAAGGCAATAGAGCACTGTCCCTTCAGTCCATCTTCTTCAAGGATTCTGACTTCCAGCCTTTCTTGAGCATGTAAATTGGAGCTCTGCTACTTCTGACCTCCAAATGTGCATTCCACTGTGTTCTGCTTAATACTTCCTTTAAGAAAGAGGAAGCCCATTACTGAGGAGAAGACTATGTAAGTACAAGAAAAATAAAAATGAAAGAATCCTTCAGTCACCAGACTCCATCCTACTTTAAGTTGCAGTAAAGATGTTAACAACATCTTAGTTCTCCATCAGTGTATAACACTGAAGTTTGATTTTCAGTGTGAAATATAGCTGCCAGGAGACCAAGCCTTTCCCATCCTTTCACCAGTACTCACCTCCACCCCCGACCCTCGCAGAACTAAATGAAAAGCCAAATTACATTCAGGATTCTTGGTAAAACCAGAATCAGAAAAATGGAGATTCCTTGTGTGAATTAAATATTCATTAGAAATAAATATTAATTTTTAACAATCGTCAACGCTTTGTTTTGTTTTTAATGTATGATCTCACTTAGTCTTTACCAAAGCGCACTAGCACTTGGATAGAGTTGTTATCCCTCTGGTACCGATGAGAACACTGACATAGAGAGAGATTAGGCAATTTTCTCAGGGTCACACAGTGATGAATGATGGAGCCAGAATTTGAAACCAAAATAGTGCTGTTCTTTGCTTTGCTTTCTCTTCAGCAGTATGTGTCAGAAACCAGGTAAAGCCTGGGAGATACCATAACACTCATCCTGGATGGTACAAATTCTCCTCTAATGCTGTCTTCTGCAATGTATGGTAATCTCTTTGAGATACCTTATGGTGCCTCACTCAGAATGTGGCACATAATAGATATGTATATTCTATATAATCAAGAGCTAATATGCAAATAGTCATCACGCCCTCATGCCCCCGTGCTGGGGCCGGGGGACTTGAGGCCATACCCCCTACCCAGCACCGGGCTGGGGAACCTGAGGCTTTGCCCCCTGCCCTGTGGAGCTTGATGGGGGTGGGGCTGGCCAGGTCTGGGTCTCGTGCAATTTTGAGGCACACACGGTGGGCGGGGATTTTACTCTGGGTCCCTCGGTGCACCCCAGACTCTGACAGGAAGGAGATTTTCATATACATTTTACTAATTTTCTTTCATTTCTGATACTTCTATTACAGAAAAAGGGCAAATAGCAATACTAAAATATTTTCTCTAATTAATTCTCTTTTAATGTGCATGAATTTTGTGCACCAGGCCACTAGTATACTCTATAGAATATGTGAATGACTGAATAAAGGAATATTCAAAAATGTCCATTCACCTCTACAACCGTGCTACAAATAGGGTCTCCATTCAATTTTTCAGATTCAGTGTGTCCCTTGAGACAGAATCTTAATGATAAACACTTACAACATTGTTCTTTTACTCTGTCCCCTCCCACCAAGTTCTAGGTGTGACCTACAGGATCTGAAGATCTCTCCTATGGGATTCCACCAAAATTATCCTTTCGTGGGACTTGTGGTTAAGGGTGATTAAGCAGGCAGGCAGAGTGGTTAGGGGCAATCAGGCAGGGAGGTGAGCAGCTAGGGTTGATCAGGCAAGCAGACGAGTGTTTAGGGGTGATCAGGCAGGCAGGCACAGGGGTTAGGGGCAATCAGGAAGGCAGGCAGGTGAGCGGTTAGGAGTCAGCAGTCCCAGATTGCAAGAGGGATGTCTGACTGCCGGTGTAGGCCCAATCCCTTTGGAGTCCCAGATTGCGAGAGGGCGCAGGCCAGATTGAGGGACCCCTACCCCCCATGCATGAATTTCATGCACAAGGCCTCTAGTACAGTCATGGTAGGGGACTTCTATACTCCACTGACATCACTGGATAGATCTTCCAGAATATATATATATATAGTGATTCCCCCAATAAGTTTTGTACCCACCACACACCATGTATAGTTGTCACAATATTATTAACTAACCTGTACTTTACATCCCGATAACTACTTTGTGACTGCCAATTTGTACTTCTAAATATCTTTCCCTTTCACACAGCCATCCCAACCCCTTCCCACCTGGAAACTATCAGTTTGTTCTCTGTATCTACAAGTATGCTTCTGGCTTGCTGGTTTGTTTATTTTGTTTTTTAGATTCCACATCCAAACAAAATTATATGGTATTTGTCTTTCTCTGTCTGACTTATTTCACTGAGCATAGTACCCTCTAGGTCCATGCATATTATTGCAAATGGTAAGACTTCATTCTTTTTTATGGTCTAGTAATATTCCATTGCTCATATGTGTACCTCATCTTCTTTAATCATTCATCTTTTGATTGAAGCATTTAATCCTTTTACATTTAAATTATTGATAGGTATGCACTTATTGTCATTCTATTAATTATTTTCTGACTGTTTTTGTAGTTGTCTGTTGCAAAGGACTTGCTCTTGACTGGCTTTAAACTAAATTGGCCAGGATTGCCTTGCTCTTCTTGCTTCAAGCTCTAGAAATATTTCATGTTTATGTTGCCTTTTGCATATGTCTAACTTTGTCAGTTACGTGTTGAGTTTTTAATTTAACATGGAATTTTGGTGTTCTTGATCCTGTTCCCATACAATCCACAGTGAACACTCATTTTATCCATGTAAAAATGTATAAACTCTTCTTTACATTTGCCAACTGTTTTATTATGGCTTTTAATATTCACCAAAAGTTTTACATAAGCAAAACAATGACTTTCCTCCCCATATTGAAAATGAGACATCTTAGGTTCAAAGATGAGGCCACCCATGCATGTCATTAGGAAGTAATGGATCTGGGCCCCAGAATCTAGGTCTTCAGATTCCTACATCAGTGCTCATACACACATTTATCAGTCACTTCTTGAGACTATGTCTTCCCATATGGAAGACATTAGGACTGTTTCTACATGTTCTTAAAATCTCTTAACTCGGCTACTTTCTACAGTCAAGTACCAAGCAAAACAATGGATCCCACATGGAACCTAGAAGCAGCCTGGGACATTTAATTCTGTGCATGTGTGGCAAATCATTACATACGCATACTAAATCTCCTAACTGTCATTTGTACTCTGGATGAAGTCATGGATAACCTGCCCTGCAATAGTTACATCAGTCTGCAACAAAATCCAAAACATCCCACAGCATGCACTTGAAGGTGTCTGTAAAGGAAAGTATCTTTCTTGTCAGAAAAAAACAAAATTTGGATCTTCAAAAAAATGTCTGTTAATAGAATGCTCACCTTCTGCACTAAATCAGGTTACTGTGACCTCACACCTCAAGCTTATTTTATTCCTGGATTTCTCTCAGAAATTTCCCAGTACAGAGAATTGAGGAGGGTGGGGATGCATGTGTGTTTGCCTATAAAATATAAAAGGTATAAAATTTACCTTGGCACACAGTATTCTGATATGTTTATTCCTGTTTCTCATTCCTTATATGAAGTGTTCATTTATTACCTTAATTTAAAATAATAATGAATTTGATCAAATCATCATAAATTATTTTATATTAATAAGATAACTAACCCAAGAGCAAGTGTAAATATATTGACTCATCTCAGGATTTTCAAACATTTTATCTCAGTTTTCCATTGGAGATTTTAATTAAACTATGCATATTCTAAAAAATAATTTTTGATACATTTCTTTTTTGTCTGCAGAGGTGAGGAGGCAAAATTATTTAGAGGTCAAGTTGCCTCTTCTGCACAGAAAGTTTTTCTTTGCCAACAAGAACAGTGTTGATTTAATTAAGAGCACTATTATCTTTATTGGGGGAAAAAGTCTACATCTGTTCTACTATAAAAAAGAAATTGGAAAAGCTATTTATTTATTCTTGTTCTAATAGAAATCTTTTGAATACATTTAGTACCCAATGAGACTTTACAAATGGCATTAAAGTAATATATTCAAGTCAACTATTTATTGAATGCCTACTATATACCATGGCACTCTTCTAGACTCTGAAGTTGTGTAAGAGGACAAAACAAATCCACACTGTCATGGGACTTTTATTTTAGTGAAGAAATACAAACTATAAAATACCAGATGGTGATAAAAAGATGTTTTAAAAAGATTCATGTAAGATAAGAGGATAGAGTGTGATAGTGGAGATGAAGGTGACTTAGAATCAGGTGGCCAGAGAAAACCTTGCTTAATGGAAACCTCCAAAAATGAGTAAGTTAGTCATGCATACATCTACTCATGACTGCAAGAAAGAACATTTAACACAAAAGGTAGAGCAATTTTAGAAGATGAGGTTTGAGACGAACAGAGAATGAGACCATGTAGGACCTGGGAGTTTGTAAGAACTTTGACTTTCATTTAGGATGGAATAGAATGTTCTTACAATCTTTTCAGCAGAGGAGTGACACAGTCTGACCCAAGATTTAAAATTCAAACTTTTAAAAATATCTGACGGCTATATTGAGACTACACTGTAGAGGGTTGAAGGAAGGAGTAACAGTGCAGAGGCAAACGCTAAGAAGTGATTTGATGCTGAATATATTTTCATTTAAAGGTCAAACTACAGCGGGAAGGCCGGGGAGGGTTGGAAGGGCGGGGCGGGGGGTTTAAAGATCAACCAAAGGACTTGTATGCATGCATATAAGCATAACCAATAGACACAAGACACTGGGGGATAGGGGAGGCCAGGGGAAGGTCAAGGGGAGAAAAAAAAAAGGAGACATATGTAATACTCTTTGTAATACTTTAAGTAATAAAAAAAATAAAAATAAATAAAGGCCAACAGAGTTTGCTGGTGGATTGGATGGGAGGTATGGCATAAAAATAAAGGAATAAAGACTAACTCAAATTATTTTGCTCAAGCAACTGGTAGAATAAAAAAAAAATTAAGATAAGGAAGACCATAAGAATAGTGGGCTGGGTCAAGAAAAAATAGTTTGATCAATTACATTTACATACACAAGGGAAAATGTCTTATAGATAGTTGGATGAAGGCATTTGAACTTTAAAGGGAAGTCTGGGATGGAGAGATGTATCTAGATCATCAGCATATGGAGATAGTATTTAAAGCCATGGAATTGGATAAGGTCATTAAAAGGAGTGTGGCTAGAGAAAACAAAAAGTAACTTTGAACTGCATGACCTCTATTAATATGCATGTTCCTAAGGAAGAGTGTCACAATTTTGACTTTCATATAGAGTCAAATACTCTATTTTTATAGAATTGATACACAACAAAGATCTGGCATCATATGGTGATAGAGGTTCTTTCTTCCCTATATGTGTGTAAAAGGCAGGTGATAAAAAACTGAGTTCTGAGGATTGCTATTCATAGAAGCTTCCCCCCGCCCCAGAAATTAATAGTTGATTGTGATGATGTCAGACAAAGAAAAAAAATGATAGAGTGAAAAATAGAATTATACAATACCAAACCACATAATTATCCCCAACAATCATCCCCTTGTTGATAATCACCCCAAAATATATCTTCATCTTTGTAACTCCTGCACATAAACAATAACATTTTCACTGAAGATGCCTTGTTTAGTTCTAACCAGGTTAAACAAATCTTCTTATGAACCCTATATTGTTTGCGTGTGTTTTCAATACATTTCCACTTTAACATTACATTCTCAAACACTCTTTTTACTTTATTAAAAAGCATTGATTTTGTAGAAGCAAAACTGTGACCAAGCACACATAGCACATAGAAGACCTGCTATCCCAGGGTGGTTCTAGGAGAAGTGACATCTGGTCTAACAGAGATAGTGACAGAGATACATAGATATATAGAGACTTCATCCATAATATTAAACCAAGGTTAGGCCTATTGTGTAACACTAGAATATAACCAACATACTCAATTCAGTATATTATTTTGTATATTTTTACATATTACATTACATATAAGACATGTTATTATAGTTGTATCTATATATTTTTAAGTTTAGGTTGCGATATATTTCAAGTAGGCAGCATATACAAAAACCGTTTTTTCAAAAAAACTTTAATTTTTTTCTGGCACTATTCAGTAACACCAGCATCCTTGAATATTTGGATAATTAGATAAGAAAACATTTGGTTTTCATTTTGTAACCTACGTTTTAGCATTAGAGAAGTACTAAGATGAAAACACAGAGTATTTTGATAAGGAACCAGTGTCCAAACCAATAAACCCAAGTTTTGTATACTTTGTGCAATGATCATCTATATTCCATCCATCCCCAGGATACTTGAAATGACCTGCCAACAGCAGCTGTTATGATGGATGACTGTGTACCACTTGACATCAATATGGCAGATGTGTGTACTCATTGCAGCTGTCAGGCTACAATGGAAGGGGCAGTAAAACCCTCCCAAAGCTGTTTCTACAATAAAACAGAAACATTTTGTATTGTATGCAGGTTAGAATAACAAATCCTCAATTCAAAGGAAAAAAAATGAAATAAGCTGTTTGTTTTGCCATGTGTGGATGAAACTAATAATTAGTACATTATGCTCCCAACATTGTTTTGGCACCATAAAAATAAATAGACACATCTTCTTATCAAGTCTATCCATTGGCTTTGCATGATACGATGCTCAAGGTTTATGGGCAAGAGAGATCAATGGCTTCTACCAAAGCCACACCCACGGATCCACCTTTAAGCTACTCTAAATTTGACACACAAATACACATCTGCAAGCACACATGCAGCAGCACTTTCCAGTAAAAGACAGTCAGATGCATATTTACAATAAACTGTGTTCTCGGTGAGTTACTCAATTTTTTTTCCTCAGGTATATTTCATCCAACAAATTTAATGGAACATGTAAGACAACCACTTGTCAAGGATGATGTTTATTCTTGCTGTCTACTTAGGATTACTCGAGCTTATCATTTATTCCTTTGCCTCTTTCATAGGTATTTATGTTCAGAAGAACAAAAGAGAATACACGTTTGCCTGATGCTGTATTTCATTGTTGATCGTTTCCATCACGGCTAACATTGTTCTCTATGGTCTGCAGCCCAAATTCACCTTCTTTTTCTAATGCGGTCAAGTAGCCAACTGGCTGAAAAATGCAAGCAAAGCCGTTGGTAACGTTTTTGAAAATGGTTTCACTGGTGGAAAGCGGATGACAGTCAGAAAATGCATCACTCCTAGGGAAGGAGGAAGGGACAAAGTGTGTAAATGCAAGTAAAAATGCACCTCAGAGCATCTTCCCTATAAAACAAATTCACTTTACACTATAATTCCCAAAAGCTTTTAAAGCTTGAAATGGTATGATTCTAGTAAATAGATGGACATTTTAAGAATTTAGTTGTCTCTGAAGAAAATATAAGATTAACACACTATGTCTTGGGACATGTTTAAGGAAAATCCAATTTTTCCAACTTATTTTAGTCTGTAAAAATGTAAAGAAGCAAAACACTTTAGAAGTGTCTTCAGTCATTCCAGACATTTTTCACTGATAAAAAATCAAAGAAGAACAACTCCCAAGTTTGTAAAAGTTGGCTGAGACTCTGCAACTGGCAGTTGTCGGCAGATTTTTATTCCCTCTCCCTTATTGTGAGTCTGGTTTCTGAGCAATAAACCCTTTGAAGTCTCTGGGCGTCCTACACACAGAAGGAACTGTGTCTGGTGAATCTGGTCTTCGTGTTTTTTTTCCTTTCCCCCACATTTCATAAATACTTAGTGTTAAACTAACATATATTCATGCTGCATCTTCTGTTTTTTTGTTATAATATTATAAAAGTTGCATTTGAGTTTTTTAAAAGTTCCATTTAAATGATGCAATTTAGAGAGAATACAAACCTGTATGCTTTCCAGAAACAAAGATAATCATTCAACTAAATATAAAAATATACATTATGCATAAAGCAAATAGTGCATATATGTGCACTATAAGCATTGTTTGATATTGAAAAGTAAATTGTAGAAGAATGATACAAAAAAGTATTCCAATCAATTTATAAATTACCTCTCTCTCTCTCCCTCTCTCTCTCTCTCTCTCTACTCTCTTTGTCACTTTCTCTCCTAGTTATAAAACTTTAAAAAGTTGAATCATTTGGCCTCAAATTTTCCACATTAGTGTCTAGTCTAAAATGGAATTTCTTTTGAAAACTTAAGTAAAATCTGTCTAGCTATTTGTGAGTTATGTGAAAATAGAAGAAATGTGCTTCTCCAGTTATAAAAAGTACTGTTAAGGTTTTTCTTTTTGCTCATATATATCAAATGGGGCCAAAGCCATAAATTTCAGACTTGGAAAGATTTCTGTCCCATAGAGGGAAAAAAATATAGCTGAATTCAATGGAAATCTTCTAAGTATTTTTATTTATTAATTTACAGAACTTAAAGAAAAGTGATTTGAGTATACCTAATGAAGCATGTCTGTCTACCTGTCTAAATAAAAGGTCACAAAATTTATTGATAAGACTATTGTGCATCTCTACATATATGAGCTTTCTCTCTCTCTCTCTCTCCCTCTCTCTCTCTCTCCTTTCCCTCCCTCTTTTTCTCTCTCTCCCACCTCACACAATTAAATGTAGTCTAAAACTGTAAATCTTAGTCTATAGAGTCTAAATTTCATCTACCAATTTATTGCTCTGAAAAGAACAATCAGACACCCCTCCACCAGCTGACTTCTCTTTGTTACTAATATTATTATTACTAATATTGTTATAATTATGGTTTTTTCCATTGTTACTTTTTAAAACTTTATATATAACACTTAAATATCTATACATAAAGCAGCTTTAGACAGAAATTGTTATTTCTGAGAATGGACAAGTTATAAGACTTTTGCTTTTCATTTTATACCTCTCTGTAATGTCTAAGTTACCGGTCCTTGAAATGTTTGTGAAACAAAAATAAATAAAATGAAAATTGATCATGACATTCACTTTCAATGACTGCCAATTTTCTAAAAAAAAAATTAGGTTTTCTGTACTCCCATCATGCTGTAATCCATATGAACCTCTCCTCTCACTCTCCCTCCCCCACCCCAACCCC
>NW_006284244.1:2720260-2721880 GCF_000327345.1 Myotis davidii
CCCCACCATAAACCTCAGTACCTAATTTGTTTCCATGCTTTACAATGTCATTCTGTACTAATCTTAGAGTTCATCTGAATCCCTAGTCACCTTGCCCAGAACTACACCCTCACACTATGGACAGACTGTATTCACCAGGTATATGAATTGCATAGCTGCAAACTCTACCTAACTGTCCATGACAGATTGCTATGTAGACTATTCTGATACTGTGTTAAATATGCAATACTTATTTTTTTATGATCTCACATCTGTCAGAAGGAAAGTCAGGTTTGCCATATCCATGAGTTAAGGCACATTGAACAAAAGCTTAACCCCCTCCCTAAAGCCAGATTTCCGTTTACTTTACCTGATCATGGTCCCTGCTGACCACTTTTTCTTACATAGACACCTTCCCACCAGCAGCCATGCTGGTAAGGTCCCGGCCGGCCACAGGGACACACTGGTACAAATCACCACTTAAGATTCACTTTCTTTCTTTCCTCCAGCTTCTCTTGACTAGATTGAAAGGAGCTCCAACTCCAAGAGAATTTTTTGCTTCATGAAGAAGTGATTTAAGTGTAAGAAAAGGAGCCAGTAAGCATTTTTCAAGTAAAAATATGATGGAACTCAAACTTTTCAGTATACTTTCTTTCAGCATCACTCGCAGGCTTCATAAGTAAAGTTACCCATTTATTTTCTCCCCAATTCAACCATTTCAGCAGAGTTCTCATTTAGGGAAATATATATAAATTTCTTATATTTTATTCCCATGTTTAAATAAAAATAACTTTTTTCTTTCACCGCATGTGTTTTTCAAAACTGGACTTTTCATTTCAGATTGTGGACGACAGTGGCCAGCCCACGTTCCAGGACTGCCTGGCAGAGCTCAGCATTCTGGTCCCCAAAACAGATGCGACGCACTCATCACTCCTCATCAGACGGCCACCTGCCAGAAGGAAACTCCTCAGAGAAAACAGCCCAAAAAAGAACCTCATAGCCAAGGCAAAAAGAATATAATACTTTAAAGCATTTCAAAAATATCTTGCAGGCAGTGACTACCAAATGTTAGAAAGTCCCTAAAATTGATCAGAAGGAAAAAGCAGATTAAGAAACCCACATTTTTTTAATGTTAGCAACCTAAAAGATTTGTCCCCAAAGAGTATTCAACAAATAAGAAAATCAAATAGCCCCACTTGTGTTGCTCAGAGGTCGAGTGTCGGCCCTTGAACCAAGAGTTCACTGATTTGATTCCAGGTCAGGGCATATGCCCGGATTGTGGGCTTGGTCCCCAGTGAGGGGCACATGGCAGGCAGCCAATCAGTGTTTCTCTCTCACTGATGTTTCTATCTGTCTATCCCTCTGTCTAAAAAATCAATAAAACATATTTTTTAAAAATCAAATTATCCCAGGAAAGTTTATCGAACCTACAACTTTAGCACAATAAGGCAATCATTTTTCTACAAGCAAAATATTCTTCTGTATGACTGTAATATAGTCATTTTATAATTCTTAAGCACCTGCCATTACTGACCACTAAATCCAAAACATAAGTGAGTCTCATTTTTAATCATTGTAGTAGAACCGTAGAGGATAACAGAAAAGATCATCTAGCTCATGTTTCCTAAACCTTCTTTCCTC
>NW_006284244.1:2723556-2732384 GCF_000327345.1 Myotis davidii
GTTACATTTTCTTTCCCCTCGCCTCCATTCCCTCCACAAGCACAAATGTCCATGATGTCTCTCTCTTATCTCCTTCCCACCCCACCTGAACACACATATTTGGCAAAATTTCTCCACTTGCATTTTTAAATGAATTGACTTGCAGTTGCATTGGCCTCAACACCAATTCTTTGCCTGAAACAGGCTAGACATTTTCTACAAATAGTTACAAAATGAAATAAATTTAAAGCATTTGTTTAATGTGCTATTGCTGTATGAAGACTTCTTGTTTTATATGTCTGGTCTGGTGATGCATTGAATGATGGATTCCTTTGTGTCCTCAGCTACCCTCTGAGACTTTTTTGGCTGCAATCCAGGACCATTAATCTCAACCATATATCCTTTAGTGAGATGTATCATGTTTGTATCTTCTGGTTGGACTATTTGGGAAACAATCTTACCACATTTTCCTAGACTTTCAGTTTCTCTGTAGTCTGGACTTTCTGACTGTATAGATCAGCCTGTGCTATACCTGTTACCAAAGGATTCAAAAGCACTTCTGAGAAGAGACTGCAAGCAGAGACACCCTTGCCCCTTTCTGAGTGAGTGCCCCATGGGGTCACTTTGCTACAACAGAGGACAGCCAGGACCACCATTAAGAACGTGCCTGGCCCAGCTGGTGTGGCTCAGTAGTTGAGTATTGACCTATAAACCAGGAGGTCACAGTTGAATTCCTGGTCGGGGCACCTCCATTCCCAATAGGGGGCATGCAGGAGGCAGCTTATGAATGATTCTCTCTCATCATTGACGTTTCTATATCTCTCTCCCTCTCCCTTCCTCTCCGAAATTAATAAAAATATATATTTTTTAAAAGAACATGTCTGAACAAGTTGCTGACCCGTGGCTCTTTGAGACCAGCTGCTCTCTGATCCACTCCTTCAGCTCAGAGACATGGCAATTCCAACCAAACTTGCTAACCCTATCCCCAACACACACCAGTAGCTTTTCATCTTTAAGGACAACAGAACCACACGGGAATCTGTTAAACGCAGATTCCTGGCACCTAGCACCAGAAATAGCAAGTCAAATGGTTTAAAATGATGACAAGGATGCTAAATCTTTAACAAATCTCCCATGTTATTTTGAGACTGGTGGCCTTCAGATTATAATACTGTGAAAACTGCTGGCCTTTCATCTGTGTTTTTTCTTTTAATTTCACATTATTATTTCTGTGCATTAAGGAGACTCTATGACTAGAGACTCAACAGAGCTTTCTTTTTTAAGTAGCTAGAAAGGGATGTGGAGGAGAATCCTTTTTCAGAGTCGGTTTCTCTGCTGTTTTTCCCACCATCACAGATTCTGACAATAACTGGTTGACTGGTCTTTACTTTCTACTTTTACACCTACTGTCACATTAGCTCATTTCCATTAAGTCATTTCCCAACAGGTAAAAAAAAAATGAAATGGCATTCACTTGCATATTAAAGCCCAAAGAATCATTACTATATAGAATAAGATGCAAATAAAAATACATAGCAGAAATATATCTGTCAGGAAGAAAAATAAGTTGAAAATCATAAGACATTGAGAAAACCATGACATAACAGTTTGGCCTTTCCCTTAGATGATAACCTGACCTCCATTTTATTCTCTTTGATTAAAACTAGGGAGCTGCTCGAAAGCTTATTCTCTGACCTCATATTTTATCTAAATTGCCAGGTCAAGAGATAAACAGAGAGACAGAAAAGAAAGGTTCCAATACTGAGCAGCTTGTCAAATCTTCCAAGAACCTCCAGAATTTACTGAGCCCGCAGGATAGCTTTTGTGATCTTTTTGTGTGAAATCCAGTACCGTGTCAGCCTCGTAGGCTCTAAAGTGAGCCTTTCTTAAAAGACCTCAAGATTTATTCCCTCTAGCTTTGAATGAGTGAAAACGTGTTCTGTTGAAACTTCCCGAGAAGAAACTGCACTGACTAAGGAATCTTGTATTGTTTATGGGCCTGATGAAAGCACTTGGCACTTAATGATTCCCAGACTATTTCAACTTAAAAGAAAATAAAGAAGAAAAAATGGCGGAAACTGAATGTTTTAAATGCTAAAAATAAAACAAGTGGGTTTCTACACACCTTACAAATAAATTAATGCAATGATTTGTCCCCGATGTTATGGAAAAAAATGTAATGACTGTTGACCTGTTCCAATGAGGAAAATGAAACATGAGAAAAAGTGACTGAGAACAACATATCCGGGTGGCCCTCTGAAATTCAAGTCTGTTGCTATTAGCTCAGGTTTAATTATCTTCCACTCCCTCACAGTTAGTTTTTTCACAAATGCTAATACTCCCTATGAAATCTCAGCCCTCGCTCCAGTTGGCCCACTATCAACATGGTAAGAAGCAATGTGTCCAGCCAATTAGAGGCACCATACGCAGTGCATAACAACAAAAGGTAGATTATGAATGGCTACATATATTTTTGGAATTTATTATAGTTAGAAAAAAAATCAGTTCTATGGTTTTCACAATTATATTCTGGGAAAGTGTATAAAAGATAGTCTTACCCTAGCCAATGCTCCCAATTTAAAACTGGCTTCAGAATATTTGTTATATGATAAAGGTGACAAATTAGGTGAGTGTGACGTTTAAATTACTTCATTACTAAAATTATTATTTCTGAACTATGGAGACACAATGCCTTCTGTTGAAGGGTTTTATCATCTAAAAATGTCTTCAAGGTGAAAGAAAACTCTCAGGGTGATTGCAATACTAAAAGTTCCATTTTACTAGACAGGAAAGCCAATAGAATTTACCCAATTACTTTGTTAACATTAGGTACATTTCAAAGTTAAATCAACAACTCTTCTGAAGTACAGTATTATAATCCACATTCTTTTTTAAAAAATATATTTTATTGATTTTTTTACAGAGAGGAAGGGAGAGAGATAGAGAGTTAGAAACATCGATGAGAGAGAAACATCGCTCAGCTGCCTCCTGCACATCTCCTACTGGGGATGTGCCCGCAACCCAGGTACATGCATTTGACCGAAATCGAACCTGGGACCTTTCAGTCCGCAGGCCGACGCTCTATCCACTGAGCCAAACCAGTTTCGGCAGCCCACATTCTTTTAATTACTGATTTTCTTATTGCCAAATTTCCAGGAAGAATAGAATTCTAAATGCACAAGCTACTCGGGCTCTTATTTAGTATTTGATAAGTATCTGAAATGCAACACATACAGGATTCCTCTGGGGCTCTTTCTAGAAACATGTTGGCTACACCATGGCTTTTATGTCTATCTTTCATTCTGCACTTCTCCTCTACCCTCCTAGTGGCCCAAATCCAAAGAGTTTCTCCATATTATACCCTAGTTTTTTCAAAGTTCCCAATTCAATGGCCTCTTCAAAAATGCCCTCCCTGGCAATAATGTATGCTCCAGCATCACCTCTCCTTCCAACTCTTCTGGTCTTTCCAAGCATTGATCCTCTTTGGATCTAAGCCAGTATTTAATTAGTTTTTGGAATAAAATATGGATAATAGTAAGAATTATTTTCCTTTTAAGGGACAAATGCTCTGATCAAGTAGTTTAAGCAAAAAATAAAGAGAGAGAATTTATTGGCTGCTACAATTGAGAAATTCAAGTGGTTACAGAACCATCATGAACAACTGGATACAGAATTTCAACTGATATCGTTAGGAATATCTCACTCCTCATTTTCATATGTAGCATTTAACTTTAGGCAGGTTCTGTCCATAAAGAGCAAAAATGGGTCTGAAAAGCTGTAGCTTTACATGGTACTTAGCTTTTACAATCACAGAAGGGAAAAGGTCCTTTCTCTTTTAACATTTATATCATTTCCACCAAAAGGGCCTTGATTGGTTCTGTTTGGATTTTTTTGGCCATGCTAGACAGTGACCAAGTTCAGTTGGATGGGGCTATGATTAGTCAGCAAAGATCCCAGACACCAGGCAGAGAAGGAAGTGTTATGACTGACAACCTACCATTTGAGTGAATGGAGGTTCATAAAAAGAAAAGAAGGAACATTCTTTTGTGTCCTACTGAGGATTGAACTCACCAGATAAAGAGATGTTTTCATTCCTTAAAAATTTTTAATTCTAGCCCTAACCGGTTTGGCTCAGTGGATAGAGCGTCGGGCTGCGGACTCGGGGGTCCCAGGTTCGATTCCGGTCAAGGGCATGTACCTTGGTTGCGGGCACATCCCCAGTGGAGGGTGTGCAGGAGGCAGCTGATTGATGTTTCACTTTCATTGATGTTTCTGCTCTCTATCTCTCTCCCTTCCTCTCTGTAAAAAATCAATAAAATATATTTAAAAAAAATTTTTTTTTAATTCTAAAGCCATTTTCTAATAGTAGGATTGGTGGCAGTAGGAATGGAATATTGAAAATAAAATATTTTTCTAAAGGAGCTTTCCAAAAGGCCCTTGAGGATGGCTCATCTGAATTTCCTTTGAATGTTACATGAATGAAGGTGACCTGTGCTCTAAAAATATATGTGCACTTATCCCTTTCCAAAGACACTTGAGAAATGAATCAACAGTCAACCAAAATATACATATATTTCTCATCTAAATTGTAGCCTATATAGATAAATTTACTGTTTTTATTGAACATTGATGATTCTTGGTAAATGTAGAATGGCATTGTTGTTGAAGTAATCAAGTTTTAAGGAAAATAAATATGGAGGGTCGACTTTTTTCTCAAAAAAATGATTTTTCAACCTGAGTTTTGTTACCACTGATGAACGTATATCTTTACTTAATTTGTTATAAACTGGAATCTTGTGAATACTTCACATAAAACTACCCTCAAGGCCCCTTTGAACCTGATGTAGTTTATATAGTACTTATTTATTTGGATACCTATCTCTTTACTAAAGATAATGAATTCCTGACATATGACATCAGGTAAAATTGTGTCTATTTTTTCCCCCCTCAAAGGCGGTGAAATCTAGCATGAAACTGCTTAGAATCTTAGATTTTATTTTTTTTAAATACCTTCTCACTACCAATCTGTACTTCTCAATCCCTTTACCTTTTTTTTTTTTACCCAATCCCCCAGCTCCCTCCCCTTTGGCAACCATCAGTCTGTTCTGTTTATCTATGAGTCTATTTCTGTTTTGTTTGTTTATTTATAAACAAATAAGTAAAATCATATGGTATTTGTTTTTCTCTGACTGACTTCTTTCACTTAACATAATACCATCTAGGTTCATCCATGCTGTCACAAATGGTAAGGTTTTGGGGGTGAGTGTTTTTTTATAGCTGATTTATATTCTATTGTACATATGTACCATAGCTGTTCAATCCAATTGTCTATTGATGGTCGCTTTGCTATTGCAAATAATGCTGCAATGAACATATGAATGAATGTAGTCTTTGAATTAGTGTTTTGGGTTTCTTCAGATACATACACCTGAAACTAATACAAAATAATATTGACTGTAAATTCTAATTCAAAAACTAAATACATAAACAAAACAAAATATATCTCTTCATAAATTTGCTCATCGAGTATGTATGTTGAGCTTGCATTAAAGGTGTTATGTAAGTAGCTAAATAGTTTACAGCTCACTCATCATTGAAAAGTCCTGGGAATGATGTGTCGCCATTACACAGTAAGTAGTATTAGGAATTCATTGTTAGATAATATAGTTTAAACATTTCAACAAATTATATTACTATATCTGTAACTTGAATTTATATAGAATAATAAAATATCTCAGCATTCTGCAAATTCTATATATGAACAAGTATCCACTTATTATTTCAAAAACGAATATTTTTGAAATGTCACAGTAGTGTTACAACATACCCAATTTACTTAGGCATGCTCATTCTTTCAGCTTCTCTGTTTCTCTCACTCTCAATCTTTCTCTGTTGATATAGGAGCATACCCACGCACAAACACCCACACCCCCAACCACACATATAGAGCCATTGATGCTTGCACATGCAAAAATGAATCTCCACTGTATTTAATGAAAAACTTCTTATACCACATGGGATTTAAGGTACAATCACTCGAGTGATTTTGAATTAGACCTGGATCTCGATGTCGCATTTGTTCAGAACTCTGTGTGAAGCTTCCCAAGGTTATACTGTTCTCTAGTCTTCCATTCTCTACATAGTTGTCAAAGAGCCCAGGTAAAAGAATGCTGTGGCAGCATTCAGCCCTAGGTTGTCCATAAAAATATTTGACCATGTGCAGAGCGTAGATAAATGCAAGAAGCCCTGGCAGCTGTTGTAAAACAAGTTGAAATGAGGCAGATCATAACTTTTAAAGAGTCGCTGGGACATAGCCTCAAACAATGAGGCAGAAAAATGGGTGGTTAGAAACCACAGCAACTGCCGCAACATCTTCACGTAGCTTTCAGGAAACTTGTTAATCATTTTGTGTGAGGACATCAGGGAATTCTAAAAGGAAAAGTCTAAGTATGCTTTTCAAACGGTATGGGGAAATCCTAAGTAAAAAGCATGCTATATGTTCTCCTATTTTATTATGGGGTAGTGGTGTCATGTTTTTAACTGTACTTACAGATCTTATTTACCAGTTACATATTTCATCCAAAACTACGTGGAACAACAACTAGTTTAAGATAAATGTGTGTGTGTGTGTGTGTGTGTGTGTGTGTGTGTGTGTAGAGAATGGATGTATGAATGATATTATCTAATAGAGTAAAAATATTGGGGAACTGATTATTTAACTTAATATTTTAGATAATAAAAGTGAGTCTCTTCAAGTACCAAGAATTTTTATTTTTTTCCCTTTTTATAACCAAAGCATTATGCACATCACCACATTAAAAAGTTAATAATTTAAAATTTTCTTAATAAGAGATTAGTTTTAAAATGCATTTTAGTGGCCTAGAAGTATTTTTCAGTGTACTTTTGTGTTTTCCACTGCTACTCATAATTAATTACCTAGATATAATTTCAAATTTTTCATTATTATCACTGTGCCTAATTCTGGTTATACTCTCTACCTCTTCCTACTTAGTTCTCCTATTAGTGTATGAAATAATAAACAAGATCATCAAGTTAGTTCAAAGGGTCACTTAAGGGGACTTCCAAATAAAAAATAAAAAATAAAAACGTTGGCAAGTCGTTCCAAAGGCAGTTTCTCTCAACTTCACAACATAATGCCTAGGAAGATTCAGAAAAAAATAAAAATAAAACATAAAACCTAAAATGAAAACTAGGATAAGCAATCCAGGAGAGATTCTGTGTACTGCAAGGCAGATTGGATTGATCTGAAAATCCTCTTAAATAAGGTGGGAAGAACTTTGCCTACCTTTAAGCTCTGCCCAATGGATCAGCTCCAAAAGATACATACCAACAAAACAAAAACACACACACACAAAACAAAGCAATTGCCCACTATGGAATGGATATCACATTTTGATTAATGCAGAGTGTCCTTCTTGCTCAACCTAAACCTAATCTTACCCTCCAACCCCAACACCACCATACTACACACACACACACACACATACACACACACGCACACACAGGCACTTATGAATACTTCTTCATCTTTTTAGAGATTAAAACTAGCCATAAAGAGAGTAAAATGAATAAATGAATTGGGAGGAAAGGGTCAGAGTGCTTGATGTCATTTTGGAAAATGTAGCCCCCTAAGTTAAGAATTGTAGATGGCAAGAAAAGCCTTCATAAATCAAAGAACATGGCAATTTTAATGTGTATATATTCCATTGCTTTGCAACATAACGGCTAACTAAAGATATTATTTTAAGACTGAGCACCACGCCAGAAGCTGTGCACAGTAATACAGTGACAGCACTGGGATAAATCTACATGAAATCAATGAAATAAGGACAGCAGCAGTCAATCTAGCCTGTCTGTGGAAAAACACTAGTTCTCAGGAGAGCTCTACTCATTCCAACGAAAATCAGAAAAGAAGAACGATATGAGCTTTGAAAAGTATGACAGAGCAAGAAAAAGAGTTCCACTTTCTGAAGGCTAAGTAGCTGAACAGACAGGAAAATAGTTCAGAAAAGTTTGACATTCCCAAAAAACAAACAAACAAACAAACAACAAAACAAAAAACAGAAAAAAGACTAAGACAAGGCCCATCTAAAACATGTGTAAAAAGCCAAAGCCGGTTTGGCTCAGTGGATGGAGCATTAGCCTGCGGACTGGAAGGTCCCAGGTTTGATTCCGATCAAGGGCATGTACCTGGGTTTCAGGCACATCCCCAGTGGGAGGTGTGCAGGAGGCGGCTGATTGATGTTTCTCTCTCATCGATGTTTCTGACTATCTCTCTCCCTTCCTCTCTGTAAAAAATCAATAAAATGTATTTTAAAAAAATAATAAAACATGTGTAAAAAGACTTAGAAAGGCTGCTCTGATAAAAGATCTGGTATTTTAAAAGATCCCCAATCTACTAACAGTGAAGTGAGAAAAGATCATAATACAATGCTGATTGGAGGTAATCAAAATTGACAAAGAATAAAAATAGAACAGTTATGCGGACAGCCAGCTACATACATTTCTGAATAAGGCAGAGGGGGAAACAGCACCAGGAAAGGAAAAGAGGAAGCAAAAATTCATAATTGTGAAATACAGAAAAAGGACAGTATGACCAAATGAATAGAAGTTATTGTGGAAGAAAGCACAATGTTTAATACAAAAGAAATAATGAAATATTTAAAGGAATAAAATGTTCCTATACTAAATAAATGCCCAACATATATATTAGAAAGGCTCTGTAAACTTTGAGCATAAACTTAATAGAATTTCATATTATAGTATATATATATATATATATGGAAAATGGAGTTAAAATTATAAAGAATATTACTGAAAGCAACCAA
>NW_006284244.1:2732967-2740387 GCF_000327345.1 Myotis davidii
GTATTTCAACTACTGAAAAAAATACTGGAGGGTGCCAAGCAAAACATGTGTTTGAGATTTGAGCCATTGCTAATAAGGTTTTAACTTAAGCATTAAAAATAATTGGAAAGTTTAAGAATTACAAAGAAAAATAAAAAGCCAGAGATTTCAGATGGGAGATTTGGAATATAGAAATGTCTTGTTTTTTGGAAATAAAAGAGGATCCAAAAGAAAGATTGGGTTAGAAAATTAGTAGTACATAGAGTTGTAAGTGTTTTGGGACAAAAACTATGGTACAAAATTTTAAACTTCTAAATTATTGGATAAGATGAAACAAACAAAACATTGATAGCAATGTTGTGCTATGCAAATGTCTTCTGGCTGCAGAATTCAAAAGGACACTAAAATGTTAAAAATTAAATGGCAGTGAGCTTTAAACACAGAATAACACAATGCTGGTAAACATAAACAATTATCAATAAAAGGATAAATCAATAAAGATACAAATTTTGTAAGTAATTATGACTTTTTCACTTTCTCTCTCTCTCTCTCTCTCTCTCTCTCTCTCTCTCTCTCTCTCTCTCTCGCTCTCTCTCTCCCTTCCTCTCTGAAATCATTAAAAATATATTTTAAAATAAATTATTTTTTAAAAACATGTTTATTTAAACATATGGGATGTGATCAAAGTTGTAGTCAGCCCAAATGTATTCCCTTAAGTGCTTTCTTAATATTAAGAAGAGGAGGAAATGAATTCATAAATATTCAAAGTAAAAAAAATACCTAAAGTAGTGGTATTTTAAACAAAGTGGTGAAGAAGAAAGAGGAAAAGGTGAAGTTAAAGATATTAGAATCGATTTTTTAAGGTATTTTTTTAAGAAAACATAAAACTTGCCGAAACCGGTTTGGCTCAGTGGATAGAGCGTCGGCCTGCGGACTGAAAGGGCCCAGGTTCGATTCCGGTCAAGGGCATGTACCTGGGTTGCACGCACTTCCCCAGTGGTGGATGTGCAGGAGGCAGCTGATCGATGTTTCTCTCTCATCGATGTTTCTAACTCTCTATCTCTATCTCTCTCCTTTCCTCTCTTTAAAAAGTCAATAAAATATATTTAAAAAAAAAAGAAAACATAAAACTTAAGGGCCAATCACATAAAAAAGTGATGAGAGGTATACACAAAATTTATAATGAGGTAATTAACAATACATATGGTTAAATATTTGAAAGATAATAGTACACACAATTCTGTATGAATTCAATTGAAATTATTAATGAAATGTATGGTTTTCTAAGAAAACATAAATTACCAAATAGTTGAGTTTTCTAGAAGTTGAACCTCAGGATAAATAATAAGAGTGAACTAATTTTGCAGACAGAGTAAAAAAGTACATGGCAAGAGACCTGCCCTCTTGCTCTGCTCCTTTTTGCTCAGTCACTTTGGGAAAATCAACTCCCTTTCTTGACTGTCCCTTCTCCACCATTAATTGAAAACTGCAAGTGGTGATTACTGGGGTCTTTTTCAGCATCAAATTATCTTGGTTCTGCTACATGTTAATCGGCATACAGGCCTGAGTGTATAGAAGAATAGTAAAATATAAAAGTCGGCAAAACCCAGATGGCATAGCTCAGTGGTTGAGCATCCAACTATGAACCAGGACATCGCTGGTTTGATTCCTAGAGCACATGTCTGGGTTGTAGGCTTGATCCCCAGTGTGGGGCATGCAGGAGGAAGCCAATCAATTATTCTCTCATGATGGATGTTCTAACTCTCCCTCCCTCTCCCTTCCTCTCTGAAATCAATAAAAATATTTTTTAAAAAAAAGAGTAGACAAAACTCCAAAGAATAATAATTATATTTGAGATCTCGCTCCCTCATTTGTGCCTTCACCCAGTGTCCACCCATATTAGCTCAAACACAATAGCTAAGGAAAGAAATACAAGCCAAGAAATTTAGTTCAATATTTTATTTATTTCTTGCCTTGTCCCAGAATTATTTATTTTGTTTCGGTTTCCTAGAAATAGGTTTCTTTCAGTAACAGGAAGTTTCTTTCAGTAACAGGAAGTCATCTATGTCTTTTCTTCTTGAACTCTTGGGGGTGGTTTACAACACCCAAGTCTCCCTCCAACTCATATTTGAGTTTTGTGGCTTTTTTTTATATTGTTTTATGGAATATAGCCAAAGTGAGCATCTGTGTTTCTCTTCTTCCAAGACCTCCACATCTTATCCTTTCTCTGAAATTTCTCTTTGGAGTTTCATATCATTTGGCATCTCTCTTTTTCAGTGAGGGTGACACGCTAAATCTTTTGTGATGGCTCCAGGATTCAGATATATTTTACCCTACTCCTTCTGCCAATGTATCAAGTTGATCGGATTTTGAAATACCATCTGGTTATGATTTGAGTATAATAGGCCCTATAAGTAAAGCTGCTCATCATATTTATTTCAGAATTATTTCCCAACTAATTACATGCTATCATAATAGCCAGGAAGTGAACCAGAACAAATAGTGGAATTCCTTGTCAATGAAACTTGTGGAAGATGAGAAAGGTAGAGAGGGAGGAGGAGGAGCAGAGCCAAATACAGGGGTTGGCAAAAGTAGGTTCACAGTTCTTCATATGGAAGCAATACAAATAAATAATACAATAATGAATATATAATAATACAGGAATTAACTGTTTCATGTACTCACAACTGTTAGCCTACTTTTGCCCACCCCTGTATATCGAGAGCCTACATCTAACTACTTTACAATTTTACTCTTTTCATAATTTCCCCACATTTTAAATAATTAATTTTATGATATTACTTGAGTGCTTGGGGTTCTCCTTTGTATCTATTAAGGTTAGCTTTTCCCATAATCCTTTCAATTTTTGTTTGCAATCTGAAGAAGCTACTTTACAATAGCATTGGGCTCCCCGATATGCACAAAACTATACATCTGAAGGCATACACAGTAACCCTGGATGGCACTCACAGGACACTTATGACATAGTATTCTCTCTGATAGATACTGTAACACACTACTCCGACAGCTCCATAGGAGCAGGTTTAATACTACATCCACCACAGTAAACTAGCACGTAGATTGTCACAGGTGGGCCCTCAGCAAAGAGTCTTGATGAATAAGTGAAGACAACATTTCATTTAATCTTTACAACAAAAACAGTAGGGTTGCAATCCTAATTCTTCCACCCGGGGAAACTAAGGCTTGGAAAGGGTAGGTCTCTTGCTCAGAGTCACATTGTTAGTAAGTAGCTAAGTTTGAATGTAAACTCAAATCTGACTGAGTCCCAAGAATTTGCCATTTTACTACCCTAAAGCCACCTCCAATGCACTGAAAGCCTGCATTGGCTTCAGTTGGCGTGAGGCAGATAACATTTCACAGGCACCTCATTGTATATTCAGGGCAGGTACAAAAAATCTGGAACAATCTTGGGTGTGTTTGAACCAGAGAGTCTTGTGGGTATGAGAAGTCCTAGAAGGGAGCCACAAAGATGTAATTACACACACTTTGCACAAGGTAGGCCAAGACTTCTGATCGTTATTTAACATTTATAAGTAGTGGCTTATCCCTGGACACTTTCTGAAGATTTTAGTTCATTTCTTGACTCTAATTAGCAGCCCCTATCTTTTCTACTCAAAAAAGCAAACATAAATATAAGCTTGATATTGTGATAGAAACCTTTGATATTTTAATTATCAATAATTATAAATTAAAAATAAACCACATTTAAAAATAATTTAAGTGATTTAAAAGTCAACCAGAGATTTTTCTATTTCAGAACACACCACACACACACACACAAATAAGGGGGGTGGGGAGAGAGGGGAAAGCCAGAAGTGAAAGGAAACATGTGATTCATGTTACAGTACTATGTCCTGGTAGATGAGACTGCAGTAAATAAAGTCTACATAAATATATTCAAGTGTGATGTAATGAAATAATGAAGATGTGCTCTAATGGTAATTATTGGCTTCTTCAAAATAACTGGTTTTCATCCCTTCCATAGGCAGAAGCCAATTTGTCTTAATTAATGCCCATGCAATTGAAGATTTTAAAAATCCCTTTTCACCTGATAAAAGAAGAGAGTTACTAGTCATTCATACTAACTCGATAGCATATCCAAAAACATTTGGATAGTTGTTGTAATGTCATTGATGTTATAAATCCATGTGTATTTTTTCTTCCAAAAAGATTAGAGCAACCCTGTCTATATATTATTTTACAGTTTATAGTATTAAATCATCTTATTAGTATATATGTAAGAGTTTTGCCATTATGCAGTCATATTTTTAACCTACCAGTAATATATATACTTTATTAAAGAAACTGTATTACTAAAATAAAAATCTGAATACACATCAGAAATTACAGTAAATATCTTTAAACTACTCATATGATATAAAACTGGTGATTCAAAATTCTACTTGGATTTTCTGTTTTATAATAATTGTGATACCTTATTTACTTGGTTTGTGATCTTGACATTGACCAAATTAAAAAGTAATTAATAAACTAGTCCCTTGCTTTTCAGTATAAAGATTGACACAATCTAGAGCCAACTGCATTTGATATGTGAATCAAAACTGAAATAAATCATTATTTTCTCTGATTTTTACTTGCCTTGAAAGCTATGCTGCCCATAACATAAAATGAGCAAACCCCAGTGCTCAAAGCTTTCCTTAGACCCCAAGTAAATCTGACTATTTTGGCTTTGGTCGTCTTAATAAACTAGTCAACAAAACTGTGAAAGTGAAAAAAAAAGGCCATTCTTAGCCTATTACTGAAGAGAACTCAAAGTAGTCCACACAAGCTGAATTACATGATACCCTGCAAAAGGGCAGTGATGTGATCCTGGTACCAACCACTGGCCTGGATTTCTGGTCTCCATCTTTGGAAGACTCCGTTTTGGCCAAATATAAACAGTTGGTGACAACCTTCTGGCTCTGTGTGTACTCACCAAATAGAACTTCCAAAATTCCATACTTAAAAAAAAAGCCAATAGTACAATTCAATTACCATGCAATGCCAATTTTCCATAGACATATTTGGTAATTATTGCTAGAATGGTTCATTGTAATTTGGAAGTCCTTTAACTCCAACTAGAATTAACATTTATTTATTTCAGTTCAAGCACTGGAAAGAATGACATCACTACCTAAAGAAGAGTACTTGGTGTTGAAGGGCAGAAGCTCTGGTGTTGGACAGACGTGAGTTCAATTCCTGATTCTGCTTCTTACCGGCCATTTGATCTTCACTTAACCCAGTGAGCCTCAGTCTCCTCCTCTCTAAGGAGTCAGTAGTAGCCTCTAATTAAATGCCCACCTTCTGAGATTATTTGTGAGGATGAAGTCAGAAAATTGAACTGAAAGAGAGACTTACAGTACCTGACACATAGGAAAGACTGAATAAATGTTACCTATAAGTTTTACCTTGCCCAACACAGAAACTGCTTTGATTTCAATAAATATTCGTTGAGCATCAACTATATGCTATGCACCATTATAAGCATGAGACACATCAGTGAACACAACAAACAGAGATCCCTGCCCTTTCTACTAGAGGGAGACTGAAATCAACAATGAACATAATAAATTAACTAAACTATAAAGATTTAGAAGGGGAATAGCAATGAGAAGGAGAAACAGTGGAGGAGGATAAGGATGACTAAGAGTGGGTGATGAGAGTGATTGCAAGGTCATCAGGATGAGGCTACAGGTTATGTTAGCTTTTCTGAGTTCCTCCAAGAGGTTAAGAATTGTTAAAATTCGACTTTTTTTTTTTTTGTAAAAAGCATGCATGAAAATAAAAACTCCTTTGCCAGTCTTATTCAGCAGTACATATTTTTTTAAAATTAGAAGATTCACCAGATGTTCATCATCCCTCCTCTTTCAAAATTGCTGAGTTGACAATTGCAGAATCAATTGCTGACAACAGATAACATCATCATCTCTAATATTATGCATAAATCAATGCTGTCACAGAAAGCTTCTCTCTGGTCCCATCCTAACTTTTCACACGTACTGCTCTCATACAAACCTAAAGCTGTTTTGTATCAGAGTTGTGAGAGCTCTGAAACATTCACCTGGCACAAAAAGCCTTCCTACTTTCAAAAAAGAACAAAAATGCCCTCTCCATGTTCCAAAACGTCTATGGAAATCTACATGTTAAACCAATAAAAACCAGGCGGTAGCATATGGAACATTTTTTTCCAATTATTTCCCCTCTAAAAATTACTTTGTGTAGGTTAAATCTCAGGTGTTTTGGATAGTGTAGGTTCAATAGCTCTTTAAAATTTTAATTGGTTAACAGCCCTGTTCTGGAATAAATAACAAATCTGGGGAAGACTTACTAACAGTTTTTAAAATAACTTTTAAGGAGAGGAGGAGGACTTCTTAGGTAACATAATTCATTTTGATTCTGAAAGCAAAAAAACAAAATCACAGTCTAAAAGAATATTGTTTTGAAAATGGTTATCTCTTTCAGTTGAGCCTAGAGAAATGCTGAGAACTATATAATTAACCTTTTAGAGAAAAAGATCATATATCTACTGCATTTTTCTTTTTTATTTATTATTCTTTTTTTCTTTATTGATTAAGGTATTACATATGTATCCTTATCCCCTCCATTGCCCTCCACACTCATGCCCTCACCCTCCTGTTGACTGTGTCCATTGGTTAGGCTCATATGCATGCATATAAGTCCTTTGGTTGATCTCTCCCCCTTACCCCCACCCTCCCCTACCTTCCCTCTGAGGTTTGATGGTCTGATCGATGCTTCTCTGTCTCTGGATCTGTTTTTGTTCATCAGTTTATGTTGTTCATTATTTTCCACATATGAGTGAGATCACATGATATTTCTTTTTCTCTGACTGGCTTATTGCATTTTTCTTTCTTTTTTTTTTTGGTTAAATCACTCACTTTCTACTATGTATCCTACTGAAAATGCTCATGTTTCTGAGAAATAAAATTTAAAGATCTTTCCACTGGAAACATTAGCTTCTCTCTTGTCAAAGCAAATATTTTGAAAGTTTGATTCTTAAAATGTCCTTCATAGAATACCCTCTAATAATTACTTCAACTTCTAAATTATTTTTAATTAAATGCATGATTCATCATTTTAGTTTTAGTTTTACTTGTGATATTAATGCAAATAATTTTCTGGGGCACTATATGAGTGGAAGAAAATATGACTATCTCAAGACACACTGAATTTCCATGAAATACTTCATTCTGAATGTGATTTTTGACCCAGAAATGATAATTAAAGTTTTAATCATTTACATAAGCCCTGGCATTTTGAATTTTCACAATGTATATTTAATAGGAATGAATATCCTCAAAAAAAACAGTTATTCATTTTTTATGCCACATTCTCTAGCAACTTTTCCAGCCGCTCTTTAATCTTTTTCCTGCTTTCCATCTCCTTTTATCCTCAACCCAAA
>NW_006284244.1:2740979-2765326 GCF_000327345.1 Myotis davidii
ACAGTAGCAACATTACAGTTATGAAGTAGCAACGAAAATAATTTTATGGTTGGGTCACAACATGAGGAACTGTATTTAAAGGGCCACAAGGTTGAGAACCACTGCCTTAAATAATGATTCTCACAGAATTTTATTCAAGAATTCCACAAATGAGGAGCCAAAATATCTCCATTTTTGTCTCAAATCCCTAGGCTACAGAAAAATTCATAAACTTATATGAGATAAAATGATAATACTTCTTATAAGTATGTTCTCACATTCACACATTAAGCTGTCCAATAGGGTTGTTTCCACAGCGCAGAATCTATTAATTGGATCTGTCTGTGTTTTCCAACTCACAGCATCCTGCAGTGCTAAGTATCTAATATAAACACTCCCCACTGAGATTCCTCATAAACCCTAATTTTTTTTTTCTTTCTTGAAGTCAGTTAGTAAATTTAGATGGCCTAAATACTAAAAATAAACTTGGTTTTTAATTCTTTACCAACATCATCAAATCCCACATGTAGTTTAATAACAATTATCCATTTTATAATCTTCCCCAAAAGACTAATATAACATTGATGTAGAAAGTACAAAGAAAGGAGGGCAGGACATTATTTTGGCAATCTCGGCTATATTCACTTCAAGGAATGAGACAATTTTCTCCTTACAGTTTTTGTAGTTGTTTTAACATTAATACTTATTGCAGTAAATATACATATACGAAAGAACTGAAATCTTTAATCTGTACTGTGATAAGATTTTACAAGGTTATCACATATTTCCCTGCTACTCAGATCAAGATAAAGAATATTACCAGCTTCCCAGAAACTTTCCTTATGCCCCCACAATCCCATATACAGAAGTAACTACCATATTTACCTTTATCACCATAGATTTGTTTCACCTACTTTTGAATTTATATTGCCTATTTCTTTTCCATAAACTCTTTGGTTCACTAGAAATATATGTTAATAGCTAGGAAAAGGGGCTACCAATAAGCGCTAGGAAAACAATTCTTGTTTTAATTTAAATACCAAAATTCAGGATTAGCACTTTAATCAGGAGTGTATACCACCAGGATCTATTACTGTAAATGCTTGCAATTATAACTACATTCTCTCAGAGGATTATGCAAATGGGAGACAATCAAAAGAAGAGATTCACAATTAACTAGAGAAATTCAAACTAAAAAGTTACAAAGTTGAAATTAAACTCTTAGAAACTCTTTGAATCAGAAAAGAAAATCTTATTTGCAATTTTAAGAAGTGATTTTAGTGTTCATCAAAATTTTTCTTCTGTTGGATGAGTTCTTTTTAATTTCCAGTATACTCTCACGTAGGCAAGCTCTGTCCATTTCATACAATGCTTTTTACTGCACTCTAATTGGTCAATACATTTTATATTTACTTTCTACTAGAGTTCCTCTTATTAGCAATCTTATAAGTCAGTGAATTTGAGATGTCTACTGAATAAGCTGTCCAGAATAATCTGCACAAAAAAAAAATGGCTTGTAAATTAAATAGTTGAAATTCATTTACTTTTCAATAAGTTGTATGTGTAGAAGGGGAATCCATGCATAGAAAAAAATATATTAGCATAATAATAGAAGTGATCCTAACTTTAGAATCTCTTTACCTTTTACCCTTGAGGTTAGTTAAATTGGTTTCCAGTGGTTCTCAACCTCCCTAATGCCGCGACCCTTTAATACAGTTCCTCATGTTGTGATGACCCCCAATTTCATTGTTACAAATTGAACATAATTAAAGCATAGTGATTAATCACAAAAACAATATGTAATTATATACGTGTTTTCTGATGGTCTTAGGCCACCCCTGTGAAAAGGTAGTTCGACCCCCAAAGGGGTCACGACCCACAGGTTGAGAACCGCTGGAACTTTAGGCTATACATTATTCCAAGCCTAAAACAACAACGAAATTGCTACTTGTGCTAGTGCTTCAAGAGCTCAGAGAAACAAGGTCCTGCAGAGCTGGGACCCAGACCTTTCTGGAGAAGCATCAGCCAGCTGGTGCTCTTACCTCTAAGCCAACATGAGGAAGCTAGTTCTTGGTGTAGAAGAAACTGGAAACTGATATCAACTACGGTTACTCAAACCAAATGCTGGAATGAAGAGCTATTAGTGGAGTGAGCAATAGGAAGGAGCATCCTCCCCCTTTTCCTCCTCGTTCCATTTAGCGCTCCCTATTGGCCCAACCCAACAAGGACTGATTTGGCAAAGGTAATCTATGGTTTGCGGAAACCCAGCCCCATGAACACATAGCAAAGCATAGGCTGATGTGTTTGGAGCTGTAAGACAATCTTTATGATCAGCGCACTTAGAGAGGGCATTCACGTTCCCAGAGGACACTGCAGTTTGAGACCTAAATAATGTATCGTGTAAACAGTAAAAGGGGAGTATAATGTGGAGCACGCAAACTAGACTGTCTGCAATAAACACTTATGAATCTACAGATCAATGCTGTTTAGTCATGGGGATTTGACACATACAAATTACAGCTTGAGAGCCAAAAGTGATTAAAGAGGAATTTCATTCTCTGACCTCTTGGATGACATTAAAGGGACTGAAATCAAAAGTGTTTAGAAACACTCATTAAAATGCCCTTTGTTTCCATTCCTCTTTCCTCACAGGTTTCTTTCTCATCTATCTCCCTCCCCACCCAAAAGGGAATAAAACAAAATCTTCCTCTACTCCCAGTCTATGAGGCTTTCTTTCCTCCTCTTTCACGGTCTTATATTGTTTTGCAATTAGTTAATTATTAATTAGCATCTTTCCAAAAATACATTGCTATTTTTCATCATGATCAAGTCCCGTGGAAATATTTGACTATGGATGGGTGAGTTAAATAAATTCTTATTATGTTAAGTTTCTGATATTCCAGATGGTTTGATATACAGCAGTATTATGGCAACAGGTAACTGATATATTCTTTAACAAAAAAACAACAGAAAAGGACTGCCAATTATAATATTCTTTTCTGGTAGGTTGAAGAAAGAAGTTCTGAACATGTATAAATTAATAACAACCTCTGACATGTTTCAGTTAAATGAAAGCATACTAACAAAAACAGATTTTACAGTAAGACACAAATGATTATTGGCTTGTTTACAAGAAAAGTATAAGATTACAATCTATACTTAGAGCTAATTCAAAAAACTTTATTTTGAAAAACTTCACCATTGTTACAATTTCCTAAAATCTACTAGGTCAATTCTGAAGAAACAATAGGAAATTACAAAGAAACAATATGCATTTAAAAATTTCTTTTTTTAAAATTTAGGTAAAATTTTGAAAATATTTTCTAGCTCATTTATGTTCTTCAGAATTATTTATTTATCTTGAAGACTTTCTCATGCTTTATACTATAAAAAAGATATTGAATGAGAGATGTAAATCATACCAAAAAACTGGAATGCTTACTGCCCAGTGATCTACATAGTCTCACATCCATAGCCCATGGTATAAAAAAGAAGAAAGAAATTACTAACTTGGGCCAGAGACCATCGGCTTGCTATGAGGCAGTACAAGGATTCCAAGGGTGCTCCCATTTCTACACAACTGCCTCCTCCCTTTGAAGAACTCCTTTTTTCTACACATGCTGCATGGCCAGCACCAGTACATGAAACATTAGTTAGAGTGCACATCTTTGGACAAAAGAAATCTCACTGACGTAATAAGCATAGAAGCCTATTGCGTAAGCTGAAAAATAAATGATATTGGCACACAATAGAGAGACAGATCAATGAAACAGAACAGGAAGTCTAGAAATATATCCAAAGGCATCTGGAAAAGTAAATACGATAAAGGTTGCATTTCAAATCAGTGAGAAAAGTGTTTAATAAAATTGAGACAACCAGGTAGCTATCAGGAAAAGATTAAAGTTGGACCCAAAACTCAAGTCTTACTTCAGGTATATCAATGTTTTAAATGTATAAAAATTGAAAAAATTTCAGGTGTACAATTTATAGTATATCATCTGTATATTGTATTGTGTGTTTACCACCAGAAGTCAAGTCTCCTTCCATCACCATTTATTGACCTTTACCATCTTCTACTACTCCCTACCCCCCCCACACACACACACACACACATGTTCCTCTGGTAATTAGCAAGCATACTGTTGTCTGTGTCTTTGAGAGTTTTTGTTTGTTTGTTTAATCCTTCCACCTTTTCACCCAGCCTCTCAACCCCATTCCCATCTAACCACTGTCAATCTGTTCTTGTATCTATGAGTTTGTTTCTATTTTGTTTGTTTATTTTGCTCATTTGAACCCACATGTAAGTGAAATCATATGGTATTTGCCTTTCCCTGACAGGCCTATTTCACTTAGCATAATATTCTCCAGTTCCATCCATGCTGTCACAAAAGATTTTGTTCTTTTTTACAGCCCCGTAATATTCCATTGTGTAAATACACCACTGCTTTTTTATCTTCTTATCTACTGGTAGGCATGTGGGTTGCTTACAACTTTTACTTGGCTGTGTTAAAGAATGCTGCAATGAACATAGAGGTGAGTATATTTTTTAGAATCAGTGTTTCATATTTCTTTGGATATATTCCTAGAAGTGGAATCACTGGGTCATAAGGCAGTTCCATTTTTAATTTTTTTGAGGAAAATTCATACTGTTTTCCATAGTGACTGCACCAATCTGCATTCCCACTAACAGTCCCTGAGGGTTCCCTTCTCTCCACATCGTTGCCAACATGTTGTTCATATATTGATGGTAGCTATTCTGACAGGTGTGAACATCTCATTGTGGATTTAATGTCCATTTATCTGACAATTAGTGACATTGAGCATCTTCTCATATGTCTATTGGCCATCTGTGTGTCTTTTTTGGAGAAGTGTCTATTCAGATTCTTTATTCATTTTTTAAATTCGTTGTTGAGTTAAATAAGTTATTTTACAAATTTTGGATCTTAATCCCTTATCAGATGTGTCATTGGTGATTGTGTTCTCCCATTCAGTGGGCTATCTTTTCATTTTTTTAAAATAGTTTCCTTAGCTGTGCAAAAACATTTTAATTTGATGTAGCCCCATTTGTTTATATTTTCCTTTGCTTCTCTTGCCCAAGGAATTATATCAAAAAAAGATATTGCTATGATAAATGTCTGATATTTTACTGTCTATGACTACTTTTAGGAATTTTAGTCTTATATTTAAGTCTTTAATTTAATCTATTTTTATTTTATTCTTTTGTATGGAGTAAGAAGGTGGTCTAGTTTCATTTTTTGTACCTATCTGCCCAATTTTCCCAACACCATTTTTTAAAAATATATTTTATTTTTTTTCAGAGACAAAGGGAGAGGGAAGGAGAGATAGAAACATAATCTCACACCTGTCAGAATGGCTATCATCTGCAAATCAACAAATGACAAGTGCTGGTGAGGATGTGGAGAAAAAGGAACCCTCGTGCACTGCTGGTGGGAATGCAGACTGGTGCAGCCACTGTGAAGAACAGTATGGAGTTTCCTCAAAAAACTAAAAATGGAACTCCCATTTGACCCAGTGATCCCACTTCTAGGAATATATCCCAAGAAACCAGAAACACCAATTAGAAAGGATATATGCACCCCTATGTTCATAGCAGCACAATTCACCATAGCTAAGATCTGGAAACAGCCTAAGTGCCCATCAATAGATGAGTGGATTAAAAAACTGTGATACATCTACACAACGGAATACTATGCGGAGGTAAAAAAGAAGGAATTCTTTTTTGTTACAATTTGCAACAGCATGGATGGAACTGGAGAGCATTATGCTAAGTGAAATAAGCCAGTCAATGAAGGAAAAATACCACATGGTGGGTATAAGGACCCATATGTAATAACTTAATCAATAAAAAAAAGAGCTGAAAAAAAAAGAAACATCAATGATGAGAGAGAATCATTCATCAGCTGCCTCCTGCATGCCCCGTACTGGGGATCAAGCCTGCAACCTGAGCATGTGCCCTTGACCAGAATTGTACCCGGGACCCTTCAGTCCACAGGCAACACTTTATCCACTGAGCCAAACCAGCTAAGTCCCCAACATCATTTATTAAATAGACTATCTTTACCCCATTGTATGTTCTTGTCTCCTTTGTCAAATATTAATTGATGATAAGGGCATGGGTTTAGATCTGGGTTATCTGTTCTATTCTATTGATTTGTATATTTGTTTTTATGCCAGTACAATGCTGCTTTTATTATTATGGACTTATAGTATACTTTGATGCAGGTAGTATGATTCCTCTAACTTTGTTCTTAGTTTTCAAGATTGCTGTGGCTATTCAGGGTCTTTTGTGGTTCCATATAATTTTTTAAATATTTGTTCTAGCTGTTTAAAAAATTCCATTGGTATACTGGTAATAATTGCACTGAATCTGTAGAGTCCTTTGGATAGTATGGGACATTTAATTATGTTAACTCTTCCTATACACGAACATGGTATATACTTCCAATTATTTGTATTGTCTTCAATTTCTTTCTTCACTGTCTTATTATTTTCCAAGTACAGATCTTTTGCACCCTTGGTTAAATATTTCCTATGTGTTTTATTTTTCTGATGCAATTGTAGATGGGATTGTTTTCTTAGTTTCCCTTTCTGATAGTTCATTGTTAGTGTATACAAATGCAACTGATTTCTGGACATTTATTTTATAACCTGCTACTTTATTATTGAATTCATTTATCAGTTCAAGTAGTTTTTGATGGAATCTTTAAGGTTCTCTATATACAGTATCATGTCATCTGCAAATAATGACAGTTTTACTTCTTTCTTTTTAATTTGGATGCAATTTATTTCTTCTTCTTGTTTGATTGCTGAGGCTAGTTCTAATACTATACTGAATAAAAAGGGCGAAAGAGGACCTCTTGTTTTGTTTCTGATCTTAAGGAAAATGTATTTAGTTTTTCCCATTGAGTACACTATTTGTTGTGGGCTTATCATATATGGCCTTTATTATATTAAGGTATTTTCCCTCTGCTCCCACTTTCCTGAGAGTTTTATCATAAATGGGTGCTGGAGTTTATAAAATGTTTTTCTGCATTTATTGATATGATCACGTGATTTTTATTCTTTGTTTATTTATGTAGTATGTCATATTTATTGATTTGTGGATTTTGTGCCAACCTTGCATCCCTAGAATAAAGCCCACTTGATCATGGTGTATGATCTTTTTATTGTATTGCTGGTTTTGGTTTGCTAATATTTTGTTGAAGATTTTGGCATTTATGTTCATCAGGGCTATTGGCCTATAATTTTCTTTCTTTGTAGTGGCCTTATCTGGTTTTGGAATTAGGATAATGTTGGCCTTGTAAAATGAGCTCAGGAGTCTTCTCTCCTTTTGAATTTTTTTGGAGTAGTTTGAGAAGGATAGGTGTTAGTTCTTTGAATGTTCGGTAAAATTCATCTGTGAAGCCATCTAGTCAATGACTTTTGTTTTTTGGGGGAGTTTTTGTTGTTTTGTTTCTTGTTGTTGTTGTTAATCCCCACCTGAGAGTGAAAGGCAAAGGGAGAGGTAGAGAGAGAAATAGCAATGTGAGAGAGACATGTGGACTTGGTTGTCTCCCACACGTGCCCCAACTGGGGCCAGGGATCTTGCCTGCAACAAAGGTACTTGCCCTTAACTGGACTAAAACCTGACACCCTCAGTCCTCGGGATGATGCTCTAACCACTGAGATAAACTGACTATAGGTTCAGTTTCATTAGTTCTAATCTGTCTATTCAGATTCTCTGATTTCTCCTGTTTCAGTTTTGGAAGAATGTATGTTTATCTGAATTGATCTATTATATATGTTTCCAGTGTGCAATTCTATGATACATCATCTGTATATTGTATTGTGTGTCCATCACCCAAAGTCAAATCTTCTGCCAAAACCATATATTTGACCCCCTTCACTTTTTACAACTCCCCACCACCCATCCCTCTTGTAACCAATATACTATTGTGTGTATCTATGAGTTTTTGTTTGTTTGTTTTTCATGTTTGTTCATTTGTTGCTTTCAGTTTTAAATCCCACATATGAGTAAAATCATATGGTTCTTAACTTTTTCTGACTGACTTATTTAGCTTAGCATGATGTTCTCAAGATCCATCTGTATTTTCATAAAAGGCAGTGTTTTATCTTTTTTATGGTGGAGTAGTATTCCAATGCATACAGGTACCACATCTTTTTTATCCAATTATCTACCAAGGGTCACTTCAGTTGCTTTCATGTTTTGGCCACCGTGAATAATGCTTCAATAAACATACAGGTGCAGATATCTTTACAAGTAACTGTTTTCAATTTTTTCTGGTAGATACCCAGAAGAGAAGTTGCTGGGTCACATGATAACTCTATTCTTGATTTGTAAAGGAACCTCCATACTATTTCCATAGTGGCTGTACCAGTTTACATTCCCACCAGCAGTGAATGAGGAGCCCTTTTCCTGGACATCCTCTCCAATTGTTATTACTTGTCTTATTGATAATAGCCATTCTGACAGGTGTGAGATGGTATCTCATTGTAGTTTTGATTTGCATTCTCTAATAGCTCATAAAATTGAGCATCATTTCATATATCTGTTGGCCATTTGTATGACCTGAACAGACACTTCTCCTAAAAAGACATACAAACTGCATATAGTGTTTCACTTCCCCCAAATCTAACAAGTTTTCTCTTGGTACCCATAGGGGATTGGTTCCAGGATCTCCCATGGATATCAAAATCATGAATATTTAAGTATCTTATAAAAATAGTGTAGAACAAAGCATGCAGTTTTAAAATAAATATCTTAGCAATTATAAAGCCTCATACCTTCTATAAACTCTTTTTATGTGCTGTTTTTATTTTTACCAAGTAAAAAAGCATATAATATTCCAAATATAGACACATAGATGTGACCCCTATGATGTCTTGGAACACCCTGGTATTTCCTATTTTAAAAGTGGAAGAATGAACTTTGACTTAGAAAAGCAATGTGAGTAAATGTACTGTTGGTCACTCTGAATTTGTTTTGAAATATTTGTGTTCAGTCATTTTCAGCTGTACCAGGTATAATTAAACAATAGTAGTCTACACAGTCATTAGCCAAATAGTGTTTGGAGGCAGATGAGCTCATACTATCTATTTTTTCAGGATCCTTCAGCCAAGTTTTTGTGAACAGCCAGTGAGGGCCACTCCATGTATTCTACCCCACACATTACAAAGAAAGTTTAAAGGAAAGCCAGTGCAATGTTCTGCTGCCTATTTTTATCCTGGGGAAAAAACCTGTTTGTATTCATAGTTAACTTTGTATCAGTTCTACTCTGTGTCCACAGTGCCAAACTGTGCTTTTTCTATTTTGCAGCAAGAGAAATGAGGTCTCCTTTTACAAATTGAAAGCAATCAAATAGACAACTATGGCTTCAGCTTTGTTCTTTGAGGTACCAAGGGATGAACTGTAGACATGATTTAGCACATAATTTACTTTGCCTCCTCTCTGCAAAAGTATTTATTTACCAGAAGGATTCCTGTATCCAATTCTGAGGAATGCTAGCTGTCCAAAAGAGGGGCTCAGGAGACAAGGCAGAGAGCTTTTGTAATTGGGACCTAGATTGAGAGATCACTCCCCAGGAGAAGTGAAGTATTGGAGAAGAGATCGATCAACATTTCAGCAGCGGGACCAAAGCAAGTGAAATATGTCTTAACATGTCATTTTAATGGGCCATGAGCGTGTCCGTAAGATCACTGTGTGAACAGGGCACTTTGCCTCTTACATGGGTGCTTCTTTTGTTTACCTTTACTGAAAAGACCACAGGGTCTGGGTGGGCTTTCTCAAGTAGAATGTTGAGTCATGAGCACACCCTACTGGTTTGGTGTGAGACAACAATAAAAGATAATAGAAGACATAGATATTTTTTGGTTTTTTGTTGTGTGTTTTTTTAAAAAAACAAAAAACAACAACAAACAAACATGGACATGAATACACAGTATTTCATAATTTTAATATTATATTGAAAATAATAATATGTATTTGTGTATATGTTCATACAGATTACGATATATAGTGCATACATTTCAGCAGAATCAAGTCTTTTCTGGTTTTTGGATGTCTTCGTATGTCTTCTTTCCCTCTTTCTCTATTTTTAAGATCCTTACAACTCTTTCAGCTCTCATTTGGTTTTTACACACTTTGAACACACCCTAAGGAGAACTCTTTGGAAGCGAGTCAGTCTGACCCTGGAGCCACAGAACCACCTGCAGATGTCTCACTGAAACACTGCTCTTGACACATCACCTGTTTTTCCTTGTTCTCTATCGGTTTTCATTTTCGCCAAGAAATTCTTCAAACAGCTGGATGGTGCCAACACATGGAGCCTCCTGGGGAGCACATTTTTGCTCCACACTAGAATCCCAAATTTAATTGCTCAGTCACATTTTGGGTGCTGATTTCTATTCTGTGGATATTCTAATCATGTTAGCCATATCTGAATTAGGAAATAGCAGTATTGTCTGCTACACATGATGAACACAGACTTATTTAAGTATGCATGTTAGAGAAAGATTGATATGCATTCATAATTATGTAGCCTATTCTGTGGGTAGGAAATAAATGAATACGTCACCAGATCATTTCCAACTATTCTCTTTCTGACTAACATTATCTAGACAGGGATGCTCGGGGAACTGCAGTGGTAAATTAAGAGAGTTGGGGGTTTATTCTTTCATTTTGTCTTGTTTTTTTTTCACCCAGTATAGTGACCAAGACCACACAGCTATATTTATGTCATGACTTTATTACATCTCCATAGCAACGCATTGGAATTTCATTATTACTGTATTCTCAGGGTCCAGACAGTAGGGACTAGGAAGTAGGAACTAAATATCTATAAGTTAATAAGGGTAAAAAGAAAAGCAAATTTATCATTCTCCTTTAATGTAGTCCAACCTTTTGTTTTAGAAACCAGAAAACTATATAGATGCCATAATGCAAAATAAATTTCTTCATAACTTTTATATCAAACATGAAAAATAATTTTGTGAGCAAATATTAACCCTCTTCCAGTATAATAAAATAAAACTTAAAAGAGTGTGTGTAGACACAATATTTGTCAATGATTTATTTTATTTTATCTTTTCTCAAAACTAACTCTGACACCAAGAAGTTTCAACAACATTATTCATTTTATAGGAGCAACATTTCTTAATTTATGGCTCCCTCTTTCAAAACTCTGACTCACACTATGTTTTCAAAACTAAAATATAACTAGAGGCCCGATGCATGAAGATTTGTGCAAGAATGGGCCTTCCTTGCCCTGACTGCCAGCACCCGCTCCACTCTGGCCGGAGCCACCTTTCTGCCTTCCCACATTGCCCAGAGGCCAAAAGCAACTGGGTCAGTATGGAATGCCTGCATCCCGCCCCGCCCCTAGCCACTCAGCACCTGCATATGCAAATTAATCCACCAACTTTGTTGGGTTAATTTGCATACTCACTCCTGATTGGCTGGCGGGCCTCGCAGAGGTATGGTGAATTTGACTCTTTCTCTTTTGTTAGTGTAGATAGGCAACTGTGTCAAAAGTCAAAGTGCATTTCATGAGTTCAGGTGCTGTCTCTACCTCAGTTACCTCTATGACATCTAATATGCATATCACTCCCAGATTAACCAAACAAAGCAGAGCTCCAATCACATCACTCTAAAACCTTTAACAGCTTCCCAATTACCTACAAAATTAAATCCAGCCTTATCCTAACATGCAAAGTACTCTTCAGCCAACATCTCCATTTTTACCTCCTATTATTTCCTTTTAGACATTCCCATGTTCCAACCTGAGTTATTTTCTGCTTCTTTGAATATGCCTTTCTCTATGTAACTCTGATTGCTTCCAAGAACTGCCATTGGCCCATCCAAATTCCATTCAAATCACATCTTAAAAATAGTGATGGTGACAGTACTGACAAGAGTGGCAGAAGGCATTAGTGAGGGCTCATTATGTGTCAGGCATTGAACAAAGCACTTTTCATGTGTAATAGTTCACTTCTTTCTCTTGCCAGCATAGGTGGTAGGTTCTGTTGTTAATGAGAAATTGAGATATAGCAATGAAAAACTAAGATCCTGTATCTTCTATGTAGAAGAGTCCACATGCCAAATGCCATCTTTTTCAAAAGCATTTTCTGATTTCTCAAATGTTACAAACAGACTTTATCCAGATTTGTCAAACAGAATTTTTGGGCTGTCACTGGTAGAAAATGTAGTTACCAACAATTTTTAGTCAATGAGCAAAAAATTGTTCACACTGCTGTTATGTAATCTCAGTGAACTCAGCTTTCTGTCTTCTGTCTTATTGAGGTCAACAAAAATATTTTGCTAACAGTGGCATTTTAAGGTGATAGAAATCAAGTCTGTTTCCTTGGGGTTGAAGTGCCACCAAAACATTCTTTACTTAGGGGGTTGGGTTGTGGTGGGGTCCAGTGATAAAATTGGAGGTTTCAAGTAAAATTTAGAATGTTAGAACTTTTTTTCACTATATTACAGTTTCCCAATATTTATAAACTTTTCTCATGAGATTAGTGGTTACATTAATGACCGTGATTATTATTTTTATTTTATTTTTTATTTCAGAGATAAGAAGGGAGAGGGAGAGAGAACTAGAAACAACAGTGATGAGAGAGTATCATTGATTGGCTGCCCCCTGCAGGTCCCCTATGGGGATCAAGCCTGCAACACAGGCATGTGCCCTGACCCAGAATTGGAACTGTGACCTCCTGGTTCATTGATTCATGGGTCAGCTCTCAACCATTGAGCCCCACTGGCCTGGCTGACTGTTATTATTTTTTATATTGTAAAGTGAAGTATGTTAACATATGGAAGATCGGCATAAATCAGTACAGCAATATTTTATAATGACCAATGCATGATATTACAAACTTTTGTAAGGATAAAAGATCCATTTAAGTGCAAGATAATGTTTCAATGGAACGGAATATAAAATGTTCATGGGTATTGTCTCAGGTTCCATATTGCAACTGATCTTCAATAAGCTTTCACTTATTATGTTGTGATATCATACCCCCCCAAAATTCAAAATTATCTTCAAAGGATATTAAACTACTTTTTATTTTATAGCTGAATAGGTCAGATGAGGTCTGAGGCCAAATTCTCTTTATGCTTCACCAAAGAAATATATCTCAATAGGTTGAAAGCAGAAACATCCAAGAACCCAGGTGTCATCTAATAATCCAGACACTGAAAAGATTTTCAAAAATGTCAAAAAATGCTGCTCTTCCCATTTCTTTTGTTCCTAAGAATAGTTTTTTTTGTAAGTATATATGTGTAACACAATCTGCTTATCACTATTTTAAAATTAATTAATATTTTAATTCTTTTCAGTTTCATAATATATATTCTTATGGATCTTCAATAAATTTTAGAACATGTATATATTCTGAGACCAAAAAGATTCTCTACTCCTCAGCTAGGTCGCTTTTAAGAATAAAGGCAATAAGCCGTGCTGGGTTCTTATATATTGTTCTCAAACAGAAGAACATGTCTGGGAAACAAACTGAATCATAACTTAAATGTCTTTCATTTCACCAATGAGCACCCATTTTAACATTTACTATGGTAACAAAAATAATGTAACTCAAAAATTAAAACCATTTCTGACATTCAGTGTGTGATTAGGAAAGCCTAGGGTGTTGACTGAGATAGAGACAAGAGCATACGCAGTGCCTGGGACATGGGCTGTCTCATTAGAGCCCTAGCTCACAAAACCTGGAGTCTAATTCCCTCTTAGAATCCAGAATTCAGCAACTGAGTTTTCACTTACTAAAAATAAGAAACTTGTGATACTACGCCATCTATGCTAAAGTATGTAAAGTAAAATTATAGCCTGGGGATGGGGTGGGAGCAGGTAGAGGGGGTCATTGCAATAAAGATAATTTATTTAAAAAGAGAAAAAAAAGTAAAGTAAAATTATAGACATTTTAAAACCCAACCAGATGCCATTTGTCTTTGAATCTTCTTAGTGATTTTTTTTTAAATATAGTTTTTATTAATTTCAGAGAGGAAAGGGAGAGAGAGAGAGAGAGAGAGCATCAGTGATGAGAGAGAATCATTGAATTCAGAGAGAAGGGAGAGAGAGAGAGAGAGAGAGAGAGAGAGAGAGAGAGAGAGAAACATCAATGATGAGAATCATTGATTGGCCGCCCCCTGCACGCCCCACACTGGGGATCAAGCCCTGACCAGGAATCAAACAGTGACCTCCTAGTTCATAGGTCAACTCTCAACCAATGAGCCATGACAGATTGGCTCGTTATTGATTTTTATCTGCTTCTTTCAGAATACCTACTTATATATTCTACTATTTCTCAATTGAAAGTGTTGTGCGTTTATTTTCCTCCCTCTTCATTTCATAAATTCTGACATGTCACCTAGCTAACTACCACAAACAGAAATAATATGTGACAATTGGGGAAAGCAGATAGTAAGAAGCAAGAGAAAGCTAACCCTGAGAGCTAACGGAGAGCTGGGCAAGTGGAACATGCAAGTCCAGCACGACACACGGAGCAATAGCAAAGAAACAGTAAAGAAAAATGGGTATTCCGGTGGTAAATGAAATATAGCAATGCATTCATAACAGCAGATATGATTTAGCCACATAAAAGTAAAAATAACACATCCAAAACAGTTAGGAAAGACGTTTTAACTCAGTAGGAACTCAGGGGTGGGACTTGAGTCCTGAGGGAGAATTATGGAAATAAGACAATGCAGTATTCCAGTTATCAGTCTATCAGAATATATCAATAATACATACATTTTTTATTTAATGAAGAGAAAGCTTTAGACAAACTGGCAATTTTATTCTCATATGTAAGTCTATCAATCTGCAAGACATAATGCTATTGATATAACATGGATAAATAAATTCTGAAATGTGGAAGAGCAGCTCTGAAGCTGTAACTCTTTTTTTTACATTTTATCAACAATTACTTTATTTTTTATTTATTTTTTCATGCAATGAACATCAATATTTCAAGAAAAACTATTTTAAATATAATAAATTACATGCAATAAACATTAATATTTCAAGAAAATGAAGCCATAACTCTTAAAAGCATTTGGGAGAAAATAATTCAAACCTCAGCCTAGCCTTGGAGTTAAAAATAAAGATGGCTTTTAATCCTAGATTGACCACCTTCTAGAAGTATAATCTTGAACAAAATGTGTGACTTCTCTAAATCTCAGTTTTCTCATTCCTCTTCCTGATAGGGTAGTTAGAAATACCTGGTATTACGTGTATAAAAAACATAGCATGCATAAGTTTGTTAGTTGTATATTAATTTTAATAATAAAAGGTCATTAGTTTTTATCACAACATTATGACAGGAAACTAGCTGTTATCACCATTTCCAAGAAGAAAATATTCCTATGTCTCAGAAAGAAAAGAAAAGAAAGAAAGAAATAAAGAGTAAACCAACATTATGTCAAAGTATATTTTAAATGGAAAGGTTAACAGCCAGCCATAGTACAAAAATAACTTGCTTATCATTACAAATACGCTCAGGAGTTTGTTACCATGCAGCAAAAACTTCAAAGACATGGGAAATGTTTTAGCAACCAAAATCCAGAGATATGGATATATTTCTGCATGGGAGTAAAGGTAAAGAAAAAGTTGTTTAGTCTAGAAAGATGAAGACTGAAAAAGATATGGTCAAAATAAAGAGCATATGAGAGAAAAATGGGTTTCATTTCCTTGGCTTTTCCACATCCACAATTTATGCTAATGTATTAGTGAATTCAAAGTTAAATATTTCCCAGTATCTCTGTATTTTAATGTGGAATAATACATAAATATTTGAATATGTCTTATTTATTTTTCTAAAATTAAAGTCATGTAAAACAAAATTTCTTACATAATGCTGCCTGGAAGTCAAATAATTTAGACATGCGTTATGAGACTACTTATAAAAATTTAAGCCTTTATTGTGCCATAATATTCTTTCAGGACTATTTTATGCTGTCCTGGCTTCTCTTACCTCCCTCAGAAGCGGTTATATATGTAAATGACAGAAGTAGAAAAACACCTCAACTGTGATCATGACCACAGAATTGCCTATTCTGAATTAAAGAAAAATTATTCAGGATAAGTTAAAATGCTTTAAATCATCTGTCTACAATCTTTGGTATGCATATATCTAGGCATTGTAAAGACTTTTGAATGAGTATCTGGCCATGAACTTCCAGATTCTCAACTTCCTTGTCTTTATACTCCCAAGTGGACACTGTCTTAAGTTGATTGATCCTCCTGAAAATACACTTTTGATTAATGTTCAAGACCTTCTTTTCAATTTCCCTATGCCCATCTCAAAGTTACCATTCCAGGTTATAAAAATTGCTGGGAACTCAAACAGATATATGAAAATATTAATGTTGTTGCTGGGAAAGGAAATTACTAATGACAGGAAGCAAATCTTTTCATGAGTCAGGTAGTTTATAATTCTTTGTTTTGAACAAAATTGAAGGAAAACCTAGCTGATAGTGATAAAGATTAGTTTTTATAATCTGTGTGATTGCAATAATAACCAAGAAGGACTTCAAAGAATTATGCCAAATTCTAATAATAAAATTTATATTCCTACCTGCTTATCTTTATGACAATATTTCTGACCACATACATCAAATATACTTAGAATTGTGTTTGAACACTCTCTAAGTTGAACAACAAGTAAAAGTTAGATACATATATTAATTTTTTAAAAATTCTACTCATGAGAAACCTGTTAAAAGATGTACAATCTCATATTATTTTGCTTATATGTGGAAACTAAAAATTATAAAAGAACAACAAAACAGAAGTAGACTTTGATACAGAGAAAAAACTGATGACTACCAGAGGCAAGGAGGGTGGGGAAATGGGCAAAAAATGGTGAAGGGGATTAAGAGGTAAAGCTTCCAGTTATAAGATGTAATGTACAGCATAGGAAATGTAGTCCATAATACAGCAATAAATTTGTATGAAGGTAAATGGTCACTATACCTATTGTGATCACTTCATAAGGTATATAAATGTCAAATCATTATGCTGTATACTTGAAAGTAATATAATATTGTATGTCAACTATAACTTTAAAATTAATTATTTACTTAAAAGATGTACTATCAAAAATTTTAGTTTTATGCTTAATTATTATTTTCAAAATTTAGTATGTATAAGTATTTTTATCAATGGTATATAATTATAATGAAAACTCAATTCAGATAAAATTATTTTATCATATGCTTGTAACCACAGGAAATTTTAAAACATTAGATTTCAATTATATATTACATATGCATATTTTCTTATTGCACTGAAGGGTAATGGAATGAACATTAGAAGACATTCATACAAATATATTTCATATATATTTTTAAAAAATAGATAATGGTACATATCAAATTGTACCATTTAAATTCCATAAGATACATTTCAAAAAAAATGAAGTAAAAGTTTTAGTTTAGTTGTGATAATTTACAATACGCTGAAAGTTTGTTTGTTTTTTATTTACAATATTTACATTTATAATGAAACCTTTAAAATGGTTAATTAAATTTGTGAAGTTATCCATAGTTTTACCAAAAAAAAAAATTAGGGATAAATGAATCACAGTTTGAAGTCCAGCTCTCTAGTCTGATTCATAGACACCAGAAGATGCTCAATTGAGATTATGCTGATTCTAAAGCCTCACACTGATCACTACAAACAAGGAGAAAAATTACACATTTTTTTTCCAGTTCAGTGATGTTGTCTGATCACTGTTAACTCACCACCCAAGATTTATGATTTGAATTCTGAATCAACAAAGATCATGATTAGTTTTTAAAGAATTTCTCTTTGAAATATACCTTGATCTTTATGTCACTTCAGGGTGAGCTAAAAAATAACAACAGCAAATAAAAACTGGCATCAAAGGCTGCAATTGCTTTAAGTAAAACTTTATGTGATTATTAGATTTCAAAGCCACTAAGCTTGTGCTAATCTTCCACATAATACTTCTAAACACGATTGTTTGTGCACACCTCCTTTTCTTCCTCTAAGTTTTTGTCCCTACAATACCTCCCCCCATTTTCTTCAATACTATCTAAAATATGCATTGATTTTTTTTAAAAATCATATTGAGGCAACCATTTCTTTGAAACAATACATCTAACTATGGTGTGAAACATTTTGGCTACAACGGCTAAGCATCCAGGTATAGGAAAGCATATCCCTTCTAAGCATTTAAAAATGGACTGTATAAAAGTCACATCAGGTCTTTAATACATTTTCCATAGCATTTGACTATTTCTACAGCACAGTAAGGCGCACAGTGCTTTGCTTTTTAATGCATTGACATTTATTACTTTGTAGAAATTGAGTGTTTGAGATCCAGGCGATCACTGCTGATATAGTAGGAAAAAGTCAATTGCTTTTCCGATTGCTGTAATAAAAACTGTAGAAATTCTTTATACTTAACATCTGTACAACTAAAGAGAAGTGTGCGAGTGTGCAAGTGTGTGTGTGTGTGTGTGTGTGTGTGTGTGTGTGTGTGTGTAAATGGAAGCTCCAGCTGCTCTAAGATTGAAGGAATCTCCATGGCATCAGCAGACAGGAATGAGATTTCATTCACCCTTTGGCCATGGTAAAGGAGTCAACAAGATCCACATGGTTGTTCTGGGTGTTAAAGTGTGTCTGCTTTGTAATCGTTGTCTGAGACCCAAGCCCTCGCTTTATAGTGCTTAAATAATTGATTTCACCCAGTCTTCAGTCAGAGCTAAAAAACCCCAAATATTTTCCCACTAATCCTTAGAGTAGGGCACTGCTTATGGTGCTCAGTAGTTTCAAAATTCATAGGTTCATGGGAAATCATGGATTTTACAAAGAAATCCATTTTGGCTGGGAAGGAACATAAAAGCCTCAGGCTGATGATTTCATAATGTGTAGAACCAGAGCTTCAGGTGGACATGGTAAAAAAAAAAAAAAAAAAAAGGAATATTACTAAACTCGTGAAAGATGCAGGTTGATGCTCTGGTAGATTATTCTGCATATATGTCATTGTTATTTTTAAAAAATAAGTGAATTTGCCCTAACTGGTTTGGCTCAGTGGATAGAGCATCGGCCTGCAGACTGAAAGGTCCCAGGTTCGATTCCAGTGAAGGGCATATACCTTGGTTGCGGGCCCATCCCCAGTAGGGGGTGTGCAGGAGGCAACTGATCAATGTTACTCTCTCATTGATGTTTCTAACTCTCTATCCCTCTCCCTTCTTCTCTGTAAAAAAATCAATAAAATATATTTTAAAAAAATGTTAGACTTCAAAAAAAAGTGAATTTACAAAAAAATGGGATCCAATGAAAGCATATGAAGTCATCCACATGCTATAAAACATTAGGACAACTGGCTTTTAAGATCAAAAGCTTTTTAATGAAGAGCTCAATGGTGAAAAGACATTCTGAGTGCTTAGCTACCCAGAGCAGTAGGTTAAATGAAAATATATTCCCACAAGGAAAGCATTCTAGATGTTCTGTCTACTGTTTGAACCAATGAAATTAAAATTATATTCACCATTGGAATTAATGGTAGGTTCATATTTATTCATAAGGGAAATATAAACTTACTTTCAGTGTTTCAGTTTGATTGTTTGGCATACTGAAAGAATTTGAAACAGATTACCAAGTAAAGCACAGTTTGAGATAAACCATTTAGGGATAAATATAATAAAATTTCCTGAAGGATATTGGAATAACTGCTCTTAGACATCTGAGTTGAGTGAATGAATTACCATACTCAGGCAATAAATTTGGCATTTAAGGCTTTTCAATGCAAAGCCAAAGCATGGGAAACATATTGGGTTGCATTGTTTTCACATTTTAGCATTAGAAAGTATCAAAATTTATCTAACATCACTGTTTCCCATAGAAGGAAAACTATGTGTGTATATTGTAGCTGGCCATGTGGATGTTAGCAATAGTGTATGTGTACATATGTGTGGCAAGTGTAAAGGTGGTGATGTATGTGTCAAGCTGTCAGACACAACAAGATCTAGAGCAGTGATGGTGAACCTTTTGAGCTCATGTCAGCATTTGGAAAACCCTAACTTAACTCTGGTGCCATGTCACATATAGAAATTTTTTGATATTTGCAACCATAGTAAAACAAAGACATATTTTTGATATTTATTTTATATATTTAAATGCCATTTAACAAAGAAAAATCAACCAAAAAAATGAGTTCGCGTGTCAGAGGTGTCATGGGTTTGCCATACTGCTCTAGAGGATACAGAATGGACACTAATTTAGTTCCCATCATTGGCAACCACATATTAACACTTACAAAATCAATGAGTGCATGGATGTAACATCATGTATAACAAGAAATTTGCTGCATTTTAAAAAGAGATTTTTATGCCTGTGCTGCTAAATGTCATGAAAAATTGGGGGGGGAGGACCTCAGAAATTTTGACAAACATGTTTTAATTTTAGCGTTTCTCCTTTATATAATTCCACAAATACATTTTTAAAAATGCCATGACAGGTTTTGAGAAACAAATATATGTAATGCTATCACCCGTGATCATAGCTCTGATCTGTTAAATCTTATCCATAAAACTGTGTAAGACGATAAGCTTTGGTATAGGCATTATCAGGTTTACATATTTGTAGAGAAGTAATAAGAAAGGACTTCACATATCCCATAAAACTACTCTTTCATCAGCCCCAGAGCAGCTCTCTGCAGAATGGATGGAGGTGATCCCATTGCCCTTTGTAGACACGGCTGAGTGCGACCTGGTGGAAGCGTTATCCTCATGTGGATTACACAACATATAAATCTTGGTGTCACTCCATGGTGTGAATTATATGATTGGGTCACTGCCTTACTTTTTTACAAGTTCTCTTTAACTTAGCAAGAAAAAGATTACTATCGGGGTTTAAGTTAATGGAATTTTTGCATGGGAAGATTTATGTAATGGAAGATAAGAAGAAATGTGTGTTTATTTTTAGCAACACTTGGTGAGAAAAGGCAGAATCCAAATTAATTAAAAAAGCAAAACCTTTAAAAGGAGGCATACATTTTAAGCAGATATAACGGCAGTGTCATTGCTTTTCCTGGAGTAATAATTGATTCTAAGAAGGAGGCCCTTTTGGAGGAGCAGCCTCTACAGCAGGATTCAAGGGCACAGGTAGTGTCTCCGCATGACCTTCCCGTTTATATCTTTCTCAGTCTCCTGGCAGCCACCACAGCTGTGTAACAGTGGCCTCTACTACCTAATCCTTTAGTGGACATGAGGGCACTTGAGGTTTCCTGAGACTAAAATAAAAAAGGAAAACCTGGCACATAATACCACACCTTCAAGATTAAAACAAAACAAACAGCCAAGCTGGTGTGGCTCAGTGGTTGAGCATGTGCCTATGAACCAGGATGTCATGGTTCGATTCCGGCCAAGGGCATATGCCCTGGTTTCGGGTTCCATCCCCAATAGAGGGCATGCAGGAGGCAGCTGATCAATGATTCTCATCATTGATGTATCTAACTCTCCCTCTCTCTTCCTCTCTGAAATCAATAAAAATATTTAAAAAAACAAATAATAATAACAATAAACCTTTACATTTGAAAAAAACATTGTCATTTTGCCTCATATGATTGACAGAACTACAGAGCCACATTGAATCATTCACTCAAGCAATAGATTTGAGCACTTTCTTACAGTGCGTCAGGCACCACTGAAGGCATTTCAGGGGTAGCCTGGAACAAAGAGCTTATTTGCTAAGGAATAAGGCAGACAGTAAGCAGATATGCATAATATACATTATGTTAGATTGTCTGAGTGCTACCCGGATAAAGCAGAAAAGGTGGATGAGAGGTGTTGGGGCCTGCAGGAGGGTGGCAATTTTCCACGGTTTGCTCAGGGAAAGCAGCCCTGGGAAGACAGCTGTGGACTCAAAAGGGAACCTGCTTGGCTTATCCTAAACCATCAAAGAAATCAATTTGGCCCTGGCCTGTTTGACTCAGTGGATAGAGCATCAGCTTGTGGACTGAAGGATCCCAGGTTCAATTCTGGTCAAAGGCACATGCCCAGGGGTTGCAGGCTCAATCCCTAGTAGGGGGCGTGCTGGAGGCAGCCAATCAATGATTCTCTCTCATCATTGATGTTTCTATTTCTCCTCTCCCTCTCCCTTCCTCTCTAGAATCAATAAAAAAAATATTTTTTTAAAAAAAATTAATGTGGAAATAAAGGATGATTGAATGATTCGGGTTCTTTTATTTGATCTTTGGGGACATTAAATTTTTATTTAAAGAGTAGAGGAAAATCAATTTTATTTCGCAACAATCGCTGATGAGGTGGCGACATTTTTAGTGGAAGGAAGTGATATGTCTCCGAACGTGGGGCTTTCACCTGGAAAACTGGAACTGAGGTAGCTATTCTTCCATGTATTGTCTCCCTCTTGCACCTCAATAGTTTTCTCAGAAGAACAGAAGGGAAACTGGTATGTTGCAATATTCAGAATGGGTTTTGTTTTGGTGTTGTTGTTTTTTTTTTTTTTTTGGTTTGTTTTATGAAAAGGACTTTTCTACCAACTTTGGAGCTTAATTACTAAAAAAAAACAAATCTTCAATTGATTAAAGCTGTGCACATGGAGATAGACTTGATTCTCACCCAGGAGTAAATGTGCTACATTGGACTTGGCAGGGCTGTTTAATGAGTAAAATGACAAGAAGTGCTCCGTAGTAGAGTACAATCCAAATATCCTTCACAGGCAAACTGTTCCATCCCCACAATGTTGGTCATCAGCATATTATATCAGGGAAGCATTTTCTTCTTTTTCTGACTCTTCTATTCCTCCCAGTCTGAAAAACAAATAACACAAGCACACACATACACACAAATAGGGTAACTCCTAAACATAGTCCTTATAAATACATGAATTGTTTAAAAAAAAAAAACCACACACACAAAGAAAGGAGTTAGGCAACACCCAGGAGATACATGACAAAAGGGAAAATAGGTGTAACAATAAGCAACCTGCATAAGAAGCATGATAAGAGGAGACGGGAAATCAGCAGAAGAAAATGCATATGGAAATAGAAGCCACTAGCTCATCATTATTGGATAGAACGGACCCTAACAAGGTACATTTTCACAATGAAATCAGAGTTCTGAGCCACCCTCACAGTTGGTAAGAGCTGCAAAAGATAAAATTAAGGGACCAAAAGATTCTTCTCATTTCTAATGGGAGTATTATTTATACATAAAGGGTACACACTTTCCTTTTTTATAAAGTATATTTTCTTTCCCTGCTCTTGAAGTTGCATGCATCTGTGGTGGCATAATCTTGGTCACAGCCATCAATGTACAGTGATCTCTGTTCTAAAGGAAAAGATTGTTTTGCCAGATGTTAAGCAGCTCTGGCAGCTGTTTGTTTTTTTAATTCAAACATGAACATATCATTTTGCACCTAATTTAAGAGGCCCTGAAGGAATCAGAATCTCCTATCTCCAAATATAAACACATTTTAATTGCAGTTCATGGAGATACTTCAGGTTCCATGCTGAGTACCTGCAGCTCTGTGCTTACAACCCAAACACGCTGTCTCCAAAACTCTTCATAAAAGAAAAAAAAATGAATTGTCAAAATGTCACTACGGGGGTTTCATGATTGCATACCACATTCAATAGGGAGACAGTCCAAACTTCAGATAAATTCTGCTAAAAAAGACACTAAATCATAGATATCATTTTTGTTATTTTGCTGTTAGCTAACTCTAAATATGTCATTATTTGGTCCATTTCATATATTTTCCAAGTGCATTCTTTTTTTCTAAACTGCTGTCTAAGTAGCTCTACAATATTTTCTCTGAATTAGGCCTAACATTAAGGAAGTTACCTCAGTAAGAAAATATTAGTTTTTGTTAAGTCTAATTATGTTGAATGTGGTTTGTAACTAATTTTGATCCCACTGAGATATGTATACTCAAAACTGGTGAGGTGAAAGAAATGTTAGCCATATTTTTGCTATATTTTATTAATTTTTTAAAAATACGTTTTTATTGACTTTTAGAGAGAGGGGGAGAAGGAGAGAGAGAGAGAAACATCAATGATGAGAGAGAATCATCGCCTTTTGAAAAACCCTTACTGGGGATGGAGCCTGCAACCTGGGCATGTGCCCTGACTGGGAATTGAACTGCTGACCTCTTGGTACCTGGGTCAATGCTCAATCACTGAGCAACACCAGCCGGGTTTGACTATATTTTAGATCATCGATAATATTCTTTTCTCTCTCTCTCTCTCTCTCTCTCTCTCTCTCTCTCTCTCTCTTTTTTATTGTTTTATTGCTTAAAGTATTACAAAGGGTATTATATATGTGTCCTTTCTTCCCCCCC
>NW_006284244.1:2765770-2790747 GCF_000327345.1 Myotis davidii
TGATAGCCAGTCTGACAGGTGTGAGATGGTACCTCATTGTTGTTTTGATTTGCATCTCTTGGATGATTAGTGACTTTGAGCATGTTTTCATATGTCTCTTGGCTTTCTGAATGTCCTCTTTTGAAAGGTGTCAATTTAGATCTTTTGCCCATTTTTTGATTGGATTTTTTATCTTCCTTTTGTTAAGTTTCATGAGTTCCCTATACATCAATAATATTCTTAACACAAAATCCTCTAGACCAGTGCTTCTCAACCTTCTGGCCCTTTAAATACAGTTCCTCATGTTGTGACCCAACCATAAAATTAGTTTCATTGCTACTTCATAACTGTAATGTTGCTACCTGTTATGAATCGTAATGTAAATATCTGATATGCAGGATGGTCTTAGGCGACCCCTGTGAAAGGGTCCTTCGACCGCCAAAGGGGTCGTGGCCCACAGGTTGAGAACCGCTGCTCTAGACCCTTCTCATTGGCACTCTTTCTTACTGCATGCAGCTTCCAATTTGAGTTCTGAGATACTGTTGAGTGTGGGATTCTATCTACTTAGAAGCTGGTAAGTTAGTCTGCTGGTGTTTCGTGGATGCTGGCAGAAGACCCAGTCTCCTGGGTCAAAAACAAGAAAGCAACAGAGCAGCAGCACAATCACCCTTGCTTTGATTCCCCACAACTGCCAAGTCCCCTCTCCCTCCCCCCAGGGACCAGAGAGCAAGTGGGATAGGAGGCCTGTTTGGGATGGGAAGCAAACAACACGGACCCTGGCAGCCAGCAAGTGTCTCCGTGGAGGAGGGAGAGAAAAAGGGGGGGGCTGACAAACACAGCTGGAGAGATCCAAACACAAGCCTGAGCAATGGCCTTGGTTAGGTGGTTGGGCCTTGCACCCTTGCTATACCCAGCAACTACAGTAAGTCCTCACTTAACATCGTCGGTAAGTTCTTGGAAACTGAAACCTTAAGAGAAAGGATAGAAAGGAAACTGATTGTTATAAACAAGAGTCAAGTGCCTACAGCATATTTCTGATCACAAAAACATCACCAAACTTCTAAATAAAGATTCAAAACACTTCTAATGGTAACACTGAAATGAATGTGAGCCAGACATAGATTTCAGAGGCAATAATAAAAACAAATAAAAGAATTATTTTACAACCTGCTTATTCCAGTTCAGGGATGCCAGCTGCTGGAGTCAATTCAGGCATTCAGGACACAGGGCTGCATCCAGGGCTGGGCACCCCTCCATAGGAGGGCCATCACCCACACCCACACCCACACCCAGACTGGGACAATGTAGACAGGGCACCTCACCTCATGTGCACGCCTTTGAGATGTGGGAGGAAACCAGAGTCCCTGGAGAGAACCCCTGCAGACTCCACAGAAAGTGGTTTGTACTCATCAGGGTTATAACAAAACAACATTGAACTCAGTGATGTTATTGCTGTGAACACGGGGAGCCTTGGCGTGCAGGGAGGATTACCCCTCCCAACTGATAGATAGGTGGATTTTTATTCCAAAGATTTCCGGATTGAGAGTGGTTTTTATTCTTCCCAAGAAATCTATTCATATTCTCGTTTACACACAAACATTCACACACCCCTTTTACATTAACTGAAACGGAAATGGAAACCCTAAAGTAACACCCCTCCCCCCACCCACCACATATTCCCAAATCAACCAGATTCCCTCAGTGATAAAGATAAAGGTGGCTTTTTATAAACAAAGAACTTGCTTGGTTCTTTGCTTGTAATAAAACTTGACATAGATTAGGGATTATCACAATGTCATCAGCTGTCCTTTAGGTGATATTGTTCTGCATAGGATACCAAAAACACAAATAGCTACATATTTCCATCATTATAAATAGAAATTATATTTAAAATGGGAAATGCTGCTAAAGCTTGGAACAAATACTGGTTGTTTTCTGTTTATACTATTCTGAAAAAAAACTTTTAAAAATTAAAACTAGAGTCCTGCATTACTTTACCATAGTGTATATAAAAATACATTTTCACATTTATCAGATTATAAAATGCACATGTTTTTCTGTGAAATTTGTGATGAGTTTTTAGGGAGTCTCTTGATCTTGTATTCAGTTAGGACTATCTAATTCCTGGTTTGTACTTTAAAGAGAAGCAGTGAAAGAGAATAGCAGTGTGTTTAGCAAAACCTAAGACAATAGCAATATTCTGTTTCAAAAGCTATCTTATTTTCAGCCTACCCTCTGCCCCCACCTTTTTTTAATAAAAATGTCTTCGCAGGACAGCTTGCCTTTAAAATGAATTAGTAAGATGGAATTTAAAGAGCGCATCAAAAATAATAAAATTATGTTAATAGGTAATTTTTAACTTTAATACATGCGTAACTGTCTACTGCAGGCTTTCCAGAATGAATAATATATTCAGCAGGCATAACTGTAGCCAAGCATTTCCAAAAATTTTAACAGTAGTAATTATTTTAAAAAAGACCTGGAAAATAGCCCAGAATAATGTATTCCTTTTAACATAAATCATCAAAAAATGTTCTTTTAATCTTAGGAAAGAATAGTTTCACTAAGGTGAAAAAGCAAAATCAGGGTTAAAGAAATGATTTTCAAAAGTTTATCCTAACCAACACTCCCTGCCATATAATTTTAATTTCATTAGACCAAAGAACTGCAGTAATAGCACCATCCTTTAAGTAACATTGCCTCTTTGTTCACTGAGAATTGCTCTCCACTTGCTCAGCAAGCATTAATTACTCCATTGTGTCTTGAGGCTAGAGAAAAAGAAGACTGAAACAAGGGCCCTGCCTTCAAGGAGTTCGTCTTCCAGTGGTAGAATGAACTCATAAACCACGTATGACATTGAATGTGATAAGACACCTGTACAGCGCTATTAGCAACCACACTGTACAAGAGACCGAGGACTTGAACTCCACACTGGTTCTAAAGCCGGCACCTTTGAATGACACACTAACTTTTCAGAATATTCCACGACAATCAAGTTGGGCTAGTCTGCGTTCTTCCTCATTCCCATACTTATACACTACAAAGTCACAGTTCTTTTTAGAAGCTTAATAGTGACTCAGAAACAAAACAAAAGGTCAGGTGTTTACAGAACCAATAATTTCAACATAATTTTGATGGCCTTATGTGTAATGGGAGAGAGTGCTAACTGCTCAAAAGAATATAAGCTACCATTTGTTGAGTGCTTACCCTGGTTAGGCACTATGCCAGTCTCTTTATGTGTTTTCCCCGCTTAGTCCTTAAAACACAGCTATGAGCTAGGTGCACTTTGGATTCATACTTAGAGATGACACCTAACCTAATAGAAATTAGGTGACAAGTCCCAAATCCACATCCATCCTAGGAGGAACAGAATCCAAAGCTAGGCTTAGCTGTATTGCTGCTAAGTGATCTGTTCACACAGTCAACCAAATGGATTTTTTTTCTGACTATACCAAATGTTATTCTTAGGCACAGTTTTCCTCCCAAATTTATTATTCATAGTCATTGGAAAAAAGACGTTTCCTTGTGACCTTTAAAAGTGGCAAAAAGTTGTCTTCAGAAAGAATATTCTTTCCATCGGTATGAGTGTGTCAGGGCTGCCTTAACAAAGTGCCACAACTTGGTGGCTAAAATGACAGAAACGTACTGTCCTACCGCTCTGACAGCCAGAAGTCTCAGATCAAGGTATCTGAAGGGCTGGTTCCTTCTGAGGGGTGTGGGGGAAATTCTCTCTATGCCTCTCTCCTGGCTTCTGAGGGTTTGCTGGCAATCTTTGGTGCCCATTGGCTTGTGGATCTCTGCCACCATCTTCACATAGCATCCCCCTGACCCCGTGTGCGTGTCTGGGTCTACATTTCCCCTTTTCATAAAGACACAGTCATAGTGGCTTAGGGGCCCACCCTACTCCAGTACAGCCTCAACTTCACTAAATCCCCCATATTACCTAAATCCCTCTCCTTTACTAAAGCCCTCATCTTGACTAAAATGTTTATTACTACAGTGAATGAACCTAAATTGTGTGAACGTGTGGACAGTAGTCAAGGAGGAGAATGCATGCTCCATCCTAAGAAGGAGCTGCTTCCCAGCTCCAACCAAGCGATGCCATAAAGAAAACTATTGAAACTGTGTGAAACCTGTATTTTTATGTATAATTACTCATATTAAATATAGGTTCATGGGGGCTTGTCTTGGGGGGTGGAAGTGGCCGAACGAAGGGGGTCAATTGGGGAAAAATGAGATATAGGTAATACCTTAAACAATATATATGTTTAAACAATATATATATGTTCATAGGAAACACATACAACACACACGCACACACACATACATGTGTCCACCACTACATCAGTCAGCAGAATCTGGCCCACAGATCTGCCAATCCAAGTCCCATCTGTGCCTGTCTACCTCAAGAGCTTCTCATCCAGCAGCCAGTCCTGCATATTCCCAGGACCTCTTCTTCTTGCACCATTTTTTCTTGGCAATCTCAAGGCTTCCAGGAAATTATTTTTTTAACTTGATTTTTATTGTTGAGCCTATTACAGATGCCCCTCTCCCTCCCCTCTACACAGCCCCGCCCTGCTTTCCCTCTGGCCTTCACCACTGTTGTCTGTGTCTATGGGTGATGTATATATGGTCTTTGGTTAATCACTTCACTTTCTTTTAAATCTTTCTCTTTTACCCTGTTTTTTGTCCTTTGCTTCAGTCCAACATTTCCAGCAATGAACTAGTTGGAATTTCAAACTCAGTATGCCCCCAAATGAGCTCATTATCTTCCATACTCCTCAGAAATTCCTCTCTATGAAGGGCACCATCACTCCTCTTATCACCCAGGTTGGAAAATCATGGAAACTCTCAGACTCCCCTCTTGTAACGTCTGTGTCTAACAATTTGATAAATTTGCTTCAGAGCCCTTTAAAAAGTCTGGGAAGTTAAGTAATGCTCCCACAGGTAATTGTTTATGTGACTGTGAGTATAAATTTATCCTACTTCTCTAGAGTAGCTATAACCTAGAGAGGAAATTAAAATGCCAACCGGTCTTCACCAACTGCTTTTGCAATATGCATATGCAACTGCAACTGGCACTCAGCTGAAACTCTGGAAGCCAATAACATATTCTGTTGTGAACAAGAAGCTGGTCATCTCAATGTTTAATCTAAACTTTCAACCATTTAAAATGTTTCCCAAGAAGCATGGGCTCAAAAATAGCACATACATACACTAAAATACCAACCAACCAATAAATAAACAAAAACTAAAGTGCATTCACAGAGACACTGAAACTGTTTTTTCTTTTTTAATTTACAACATTGACTCTGCCCTCTTCAGAGGAAAAGGATTGCTATGTGGATCTGGTCATGCATACACTTTCTTTGAATGGAAAATTGGTTTCTTCCCAATTCCACTAAATACTGAGTAAATACTCAGAGAATATTGTTTGAATAGAAATCAAATTATTCATATTTCAGATCACTGAAAATTCTCCCTTTAATAATTCTGTACCATTTTCCCATCCCTGTTACCACATTTTTAGTACCCCTAGCTGAATATTCATATTCATAATACCCTTTAAACTATCATTGTGAGCATTTTTGGAATTCTTAAGATTAATTTTTCTTTCAATTTATTTTCAACTATAGCTGAAATAGAATTGCTGGGTCACATGGTAGTTCTATTTTAAATTTTTGAAGAACCTCCAGACTGTTTTCCACAGTGGCTGAACCAATTTACAACCCCACCAGCAGTGAATGAGGGTTCCCTTTTCTCCACAACCTTGTCAACACTTGTTGTTTGTTGATTTATTGATTGTAGCCATTCTGACAGGTCTGAGGAGATATCTCATTGAGGATTAGGTTTGCATTTCCCTGATGATTATGGATGTTGAGCATCTTTTCATGTGTGTGTTGGCCATCTATTATGTCCTCTTTGGAGAAATGTCTATTCACACTAGACATCTGGTCTTAGCCAAAAGGCTGAGAAACAATTGAGGAAGTGTCTATTTATGCCCTCTACACATTTTTTAATCAAACGTGTTTTTTTTTTATATTGGGCTATATGAGTTCTTTATATATGAGTATATGAGATCAGCTTTAGCTGTTTTATATAGAGAGAATGTGCAGAAGTCAGAAATGACTTTTTACTTTTAATTAATATTAAGTTTATGAAAATTACAAAGTCAAGAGTGAAATTCCTCTGGAATTTTTTAATGCAGCTTTTAAATAGTATTACAATGTCAGAAACTTTTAAATTTTAATCAATTAAATTCTCTACATTATGTCAACATGTATTTATAAAATTAACATACTTCATTTCTTTATAAACATTGCCATTGTCTGACATAATAAAGTTTTGCAAATACTTAAAAATTATTTTAAACCCAATAAATAAATTTATAAATGTGGTAATTTATAAGTTATCTTAAATGTATTTAATTTTAGTTTTAAACTTATATTTAACTAGAAGTCATTAATATAAATTAATTTTTCAATGACATATTTTAAAACTGGATACGAGATACCCAAATATGTATCACAGTGTTTATAATATTCAAAATATACAAATTATTGTTAAAATACCAAAATATAAGTATCAGAGTATTGCTTTATTATGTCTCTACTTCTAATTCCAAATCGCTCCTGGATTAAAAATATTTAGCTACTGAGGAAAAGAAATTCACATATTGGGTTTGCCATGCCTAATACTGAGGTAACTTGCTCGTCGTTCAGAAAGTGTGCAACTAAAAGATCTGCCTTTAGGACAGTCAAGCTATTCTGTTGGGCACACCCACACTGAATCCAAAACAAACTTGTTAACTATTCTTATAGCTCTTTTTTCCCTTATAAATAAGAAAAACATAAAAAGTTACTTTCTAATGGTTAATTTGGTCCAAAATTATATTGGAAACAGTAAATTAAGGGTTGTGAAGTTTCCTCTTCGAGAGTTGTGAAGATGTTGGAGGGCTTTAAGCACCGAAGCAAGATGAAGTGGTTCACCTTGGCTGTTGCCATCTGGAAAATAGATAGACATGGGCCAGTGGGCCTGTGAGGGAGAAGGGCCCTGAACATACCAAGTAAAAGCTCACATCTAGTCAAGGGGCAGTAAGGAAACACTAAAGGTAAAATATTTGTAATGGAGAGAATTTGTTAAATGTTTTGAGCCAACATTTTATTGACAAGTATCGTAGTTTAATTAACATTTTAAAAGTCCTGACACACATTTGTCAGAAAGTAAAGATTAAAATGTCATTTATTCATAATCCCACCTATATAAAATTCTGAGTGTACATAATTGATTATATTTTAAGTGTCTTTCAAAATTTTTGAGAAGTAAATAAAAGTTTGCTTTGAAAGCATATAAAATTTCTAAAAGAAAAAATGTTCAGGAACAATTTTGTTAAGATAAGTTTCAAAGAAACTGTGGGTGGCCAGAATGAGATTTTACATAGTTCCAGGCTTTTCCTGGGGCTGGGGGAGGGGAGGCGTAGGGGGTAACATAACTTCATAATTTATAGATATCTTATGCTTACCAGGTTTTTACTTTAATAATATCCACAAATGATAATAGTCTGTAAATCATATCATTTTAAAATATTTATTAGGTAAGTTTCTTTTAAGAAAAGGCATAATTAGGAAAAATAGATAAACATATCACTCTCTTAATTCTCAGAAGTTTTGAAATGCTTGTTTCAAGTGTCATTGAAACATTTTAGGCCTTTTGAATTTATTAATTCAGTTGAAAATACAGAATAGTAATGATTTGATGTGACCAGATAAATTGTCATGTATTCTATCAGTTCTGGAATTCGGAAATGGATATAACTTCATTACATTACAGAAATTCACTCATTTGTGAAATTACTCATTGTAGAAGTAAATAAATGCAATTATTGCTTCTTTCACCATTTAAGTATACATGAGTTCTTCAATCACAACATACAATGTGAGATCTTTTATTATATTTGACTATTTTATACAATTTTAAAACTTCATACCAGTTATCAGGAGACATACATTTGAAATCTAATCAGCAAATAGCAGGAAAGTGCCAATTTGCTTACAGGAAACTACTGATGTTTCATGGAGATTTCAAAACACAAAACAAAACAAACATCAAAACCAACAAACAAAAATCCACATCCTCTGGAGATGATCTTCGGACAATTCACAAAAAGAAGAAGGCTATTATAAGGCTACTGTGAATAGAACCCAAAAGAATTGTCTGTTTTTTACCTTGGAAAGGTAAACACAAAGAGATACATTGATTTATAATATTGAAAACTAGACATCATCCTATTCATGGTAAAAAGCATCACAGGACAGTCACAAACGTGAAAGCACTGTGTGGTACAGAAATGTAGCAACAGGAATAAGGCAAACATCCCTTCCCTTGTGTAGCAGTTCAGAGAGACCCGTGCGTACACATTGCTAGTTGGGGCTGAGAAATGCCTTAGACAGAATTTCCTTTTATTATTTTACTTTAAAAAGTCTTTTAAACCTATCAGAAGTAGCCTACCCAAAAAAACACATAACATATTAATTTGAATCATTTCCTTCTAAATCTTTTTTAAGTAAAAATGATCAGAATTTTATTACTAATATCCATGGGAATAAAAACTACCACTGCTAGCTGTTTCTAACTTCAGAAAAAGTATAGTCAATGAAACATATTAAACATGACTGTGGGACATAGTTTGTTTTAACATAGGTGCACAGATCAAATGAAATGACAAGAGACTGGCAATTCTTGAACTACTAACAATAATAACCATGTAGTTACCACATATTTATATCTCACTTCAAACTTCTCATATATTATTTAAGTATGTTTATAAAATTTGAAATTAACATACTCGTCAAACAGTAAATCAACCAGAGCCCAAATGTTCCCATTCATGGAACTCTTGTGGAATCAAACAACAATAGTAAAAAAGAAATAAGAAATAATTTGTTTTATAAGCTACTGGTTATTTTCTTGATTCACAGTTTTAACGTTGAGATAGAGCCAAATGTTATGTGGCTGGAGCCATTTGTTAGGCCCAAAGCATTATTTATCTAATTGAAAATAACTATGAGTTATCCAAGAGTAAAGAAGACTGCAAATTAATAGAGTTGTTAAGTGTTTGGAAAGTAGGAAAGTACAATTCAAATTGCTTCCATCCATCACCCTGGTAGGTGGAACATTAATTTCTTAACTCCCATTAAAATCTGAGCCTAAAAAGCCTGGGAGTGCGCAAATTTTAAAAAAAAAGTGTCCACCATCGAGCATTTTAGAGAGCACTTTTTGAGATATATTCATATATCTTAATATATACATATATTTTATTACAGGCTTGTTACACGACACTTAAATAAAATGTAAATACAAGGACAAGAGGAGATGCGATTTAAACATTTTAGAGGCCATATAGATAAATTTCCACTAGAAATGGAGCATTAATGCCAGAATAGACATAGTACATTAAATGGGCCAGGCATGCGCGTACACACACACACACACACACACACACACACGCTAACAGAGCTGAAATATCACTCCCCAAAGGGAGTCAGCCATGGTAATGACTGATCCACTCGGACATAATTTCAAGGCAAAGTGGTAAGTAGGGTAACCCAGCTCCAAGCCGACAGCAGCTTGAACCCTGCACCATGTTTATGAACACCTGCAACTTCTATCACATGCACGTTCATTTGAAACATGCTGCTAAATCTGTAAAATTATATAGTACGGTCCCACGCTCTGTCACACCATGACTGCACCTTTGATCTGGGTCCATGGGGAGCACTTATTCATGTGGGCAGCAGCAACAGCTGTAAATTCAATGCTAATACTATTAGGGTATTGAGTTTCCCTTTATTTTCCAGCTGAAATCAGGGTTTATCTGCACTGCATTTCCCCTTTATTATATGTCTACTAGTAAGTTTCTGAGGTTTCAAGGGAATCTTTCAAAGGTAGTTGCTGAAAAACTGTGACCATAAGGTTTTATTAGAGTAATAACAAAAACAGTTTTATTGTTCCTCATAGGTAAAGGGAATTGACTGAGCCTGATAAATACCAACCTTCATATTTTGGGCATTTTTGGTCCTGCTCTAATTATAGCTCATGGTTGTTCATTATTCACAATTATTAAAAAATAAGGTTGAGGAAAAGGTGAACTTGGCACCAAGGACACTCTGTTCATATCCACTTGATAGAATGAAAAGAGAAAGAGACAAGATAGTAAAATAGAAAATGAAGGGATGTACCCATGGACTTGTATAAGGAGATATCTCAAAAGAGTAGTGTTCCATGGTTCTACATTCTATTTTCTATTACATTCCCATTTACACTCTTATTGTTATTCCTCCTACACCGTCTTCCATCATCAAAGTCAAACCTGATCAACTTGATCCTTTATATTCCAGCTGCCATCCCTTCTGCTCAGGCTCTTAGGGCCTCACGACTATGTTATATGAGTGGCATCCAACCAGATTACCTGGCTTTGAACTTTCCTTCCTTCAGTCCACAAGTCACGTTATGAAGAAGGATTCGTCTGTCATTCCACTCAAAACACAGCTTCAGCATCTCAAAATTGACTTTATGACTACACTGTGGGAAAGCAAAGAGGCTCTGTTTTGTATTTCCTTCTAATAATCCTATAAGGAGACTTATTTTCCTTTTTCATTTAGGCAGACCTGTTAAGCCTTTGGGCAACTTTGCTTCTTGAAGTATGGTTCATGAACCACACCCCATTGCACTAGCAATACCTGGCAGCTACTGAGACAGGAAGACTCTTAGGCCCTATGTCAGACCACCTGAAACAGGGTTTTCATTTTTAAGAAAATTTGCCAATGCCCGTGAAAACTTGAGAAGTGCTGTGTTGATTTTCACTCCCCTAACCCCATAACCTCCAGCAAAGCTTAGCTATGTATTTTTTATAAGCTTCTTTTTGTTGCTCCTGAGGAAGGTGTTTCCTTTGTCTTTGCTACGCGGTGTAATTTTGACATGTAGTTCAGCAAGGAGCCCTAAGGATCATTATTTCTTCATCAAATGAGAACCTTATGAAACAGGGAAGTGAATTGATTTTGTTTAGATTATCCAGCTCAGTAGAGAGGACAGCAACTAAACCTTTAAATTTGTTCTAAAAATCCCCTAGAAGGAAAACATTCTTGAAATCAGAATACCACTCTGAATATGAGGATATATTTCTTGAGCAACTGATTTAAACTTAACCTACATTATAAGATAATCCCATTTGTGGATGTGCCAGGTCACAAAATTAGGTGTTGGTGATATTTTCACTATTGTAAAAAGCTTTCTTATACAGATATAGTCAAGGAAACCCCAAATATTATACCAAATGATTTCTAGGACATTTAATTTTGACAAAAGTAAAGAGTATTCTAATATGGATAATCTCAGAGCTTTGGCTTTATCAACAAAGTAAATTTTTTAAAGTATGTCCTATATTATAAAAAGCTAATGACAGAACAGAAGAGCAACCGTCCAGACAACCTTCCAGACAAAGCTGGGGCTGCGAGGGCCGAGCCCCTTGCACAAATTTCATGCATTGGGCATCTAGCTTATAGATAGATAGATAGATAGATAGATAGATAGATAGATAGATAACAGTATTTACATTACCAGAGGTGAACATCAAATTCCTCATAGACAATTTGTGTGTTAAATATTAACAGGTAGCTTACGTTATTTAACTCTGTTTTTCTTTTTTTGGACCCAAACTTGGTGTCACTTAGAATCACCTTGAGTTTTGGGGGGAAACCCATATGCCCAAGCTTATGTCAGCCCTACTGAATCAGAATCTCCAGAACTTGAGTAGTTTTCTAAGCTTTCCAAGTGAGTCTGAAGCTACCAAAGATTGGGAACCAGAGCAGTTATATAAACTATTGACTATGATGGCATACCGTGTGTGTGTGTGTGTGTGTGTGTGTGTGTGCGTGTGTGTGTGTGTGTGTAAAGGGTATAGGAAAGAAATGTATGTTTTAGTCTTAAATTTTTTCCAGAAAATAATCAAAACTTTCTTTTAGTGTTTTTTTTTTCAGTAACACTTTGACATATAGTGGCTTGAAATTTGAATGTCAAACATCTTGGTGTTTTAAGACATAGAAAATGTTGGCCAATGTAAGAGTGCCTTTTATTTCCATTTGAGTAGGGTGTATTCAGAATTTAAAACTAAGACTTCCCTTTCACCATCAAATTTACAAAAAAGTCATAGTAAGACATTAAGTCGATTTAGTCAGACAAAACAGGAACTGTAGATGTTATGTGAGTAGCAAAAAGGATATGGGCCTCACACACTAGTTCAGAATCCCCATGCAAAAGCACGTTCATAGCACATAATTATCATTACAGCACTGTATTATTTTGTGACACAGATGATATTACCAGAAAGAATCTACTAATATTCTGAGTCAGAAATTTAAGCCACAGATATATGTTTGATAATACTATTTTGTTCTTGTATGGCACACTGTTAAAAGAGTATATGGATTATGCTATGCATTTTGGAGAAGTATAATTAACATGAATTTGTGTTAAGAAAAGTTTTTAAAGTTTAGGTTGAATAAAAAGTGTATGTTAAAAGGGGGAAGAAAATTCATACTTTAATTTTATGTAAATTGACTTAATGGTACCATATTATTTCACATGCTAACTAATCTGGTATGCCAACCTCTAAGAACAGAAGGAAATTAGAAAGTGAGTAAAATATTCTTTGAAACTGCTACTATAAAATCTATTTCTTTAAATCACATTAATTCACTTCAGCATAATACACAGATTATACCTTGTTCAAATATATACCAACTTGTTAAAGAATAGGTGGGGAGGTTTTTCTTTCCACTATTCCAAATATGTGGTTCTTAACTTAATCCTAAAAGCATTCCCCAAGTTACTATGGTTTATAAATGGCCTGAATGTTATCTCCATCTGCCTTAGATTGGGTTCGGTGGAAACAGACTGTGAGATGAAGAGTGGCATGCAGAGATTTACTAGGGAAAAACTCTGTGAAATACCTATAAAAGTGTGGAAGGTGGGTTGGCAGAGAGAAAAACTGAGTACACAGCAGTTTTAACTGAGAACTCTGATAATTCTACCAGGAGCTGTGAAGCTTTAATGGTCCTTCTGAATTGCCCCAAATTGAGGCAAAGGGGCCAGGCTTTGTATGCCCACATCAGCCACTTAGACACTGGTATGCAACTCACACCACCAACACCTGCCGTGAAGGTAGTTTAACTTGAAGTGAGGCAGTTGCTTGGAGGTCAGGGCAGTTTTAGCAAAGAAATGAGGGAAAAAAAGAAGAAAAAAACCTCAGTTCTGTAAAACCAGCAACTAATGATATACCAAAGGGTACATAGCCCATAAAGAATGGATTGGAGTTAATTATGCCTCAATAAAGCTGGGGGGGGGGGCGGAGGGAAAGGTGTGGGAGGACCACTATTGTATTCCCTACAATTCAGCCTTATACCAGCTTAGATCTACCTGGGAAGAGCTTCCAAAGGTTCTCAGAAGGGTCAGTAGAATACTCTGTAGCCCTGATACTGCAATTGATTTCAAGGTTATAACTGTTACTTATCAGCACTCTTTTCTATGATGCATTCTGAATTCAGTTTTTTGGTGTGTTTTTGTTTTTGTTTTGTTTTTTTGCCTGAAGGGATGACCCAAATCCTTATTCCCAATCAATCTTTGCCTTTTCTTAGCCATGATTGCTCTTTTGTCCATTTATCATCCAAGTGGACATGAAACACCAAAAGATGCCGCAGTTGGCCCCATGACACTAAACATTCTCACATTCTCACATGCCAGTGAACCCATTTTCTTTTGATAATCAACTTCAATCGCCAATGCCAGTAAGATAATTCATTTCCTTGCCGACTGACTTCTTGGCGTGAGGACCCTGAGATGATCAGGAAACATATTTTGCCTGAAGTTCAATGAGACTCTTAGCATGTCTCCTGGTAGAAGCAGGATCTCTATACACACAGAGCCTCAGGAGTGGGAGAGGCACAAAATGGATCACTAAAAGCAGTGGTACCATTCATGCTTCCACCTTTGTCTTTTGCATGTATGTGTTTTACTTCTGGGGGCACAGCATCACACAAGTGCCCATCCTCCCAGGGTATCATCTCAGACCTGGTGACAGATTCATCTTCCAAGACCACTCCATTTCGCTGTCAGGCCAGGAGGTTATTGGTGGTGCAGACTGTGATAGGTTCATATACCCACTGCTGTACTTCCTTTGCTCGAAAGTAGCTTCTCTGGTGTAATGCAATGTTATTTAGGATCTTCTGTTGGCAGACCAAGTAATTTATAAACCCTCTAATCTGACATTGACTGGGGTCTTGTCTGCAAAAAAAGGGCAAACTCATACTCAGAATAGGTGCCAATCCCAATCAAGATGCTTGCTACTCCTTCAAGATGAAGGGTCCAATATAGTCAGTTTGCACCAAGTTGGTTAGTTGGTCTCAGATGGCTTTGTGTAGGGATTTAGTATTGGTCTCTATTGCTGGCAAGTTGAATATTCAGCAGTGACAAGAGCTAGGTCAGATTAGATGTGTGAGATTCCATGCTATTGGCCTGATTCTTAGGCTCCATCTCTACCTCCATGGTTACTCTTCAAATATTCAACCATTTTCCAGCATCGGGGTAGCTAACAACAGAGGCTAATGACAGGTCTACTGGCCAAGTCATTCTGTATGCTTGTTTAATGTCTTTTCAATGGTGAATGAGTGGATGTTTATATCTGATACTAGCACAAGTACCAGGACAAGAACTTCTTATTGCATATGCATCAATACAGATCCATTCTTATGCCTTTCCCCCAGATATTCTCATTTGCATATTCTAATCTTTCTCCTTTCAGGCCCCCATTCAATTAGCACCAACACTCCTATGTCCATATATAGTCTTGCATTGTTTCACTTTTTTTTTTTTTGTTTCAGGCAAAATAACTAAGAGCACCACCTGAACCCAATGGGTGGATTTTCTCTCACCACTTCTTTTTTTCATGGGCCATAGTGAATGTGATTGTATGAGCAATAGTTCATCTTCAGATGTCACTAATATACTGAGCAAAGATATTAATGAACCATGTTAGCCTTTTCCTCCTCTGTCAGATGGTCAGAAGGGTCCTCAACCCACACATGAGCCAGAGGTGAGATGGGAGATGAGATGATAAGAGGTTCTGTGCCATCTGCTTCATAGCTTGTTTGTGGCATTTGGTCCTGCTTGTGCTCGAGACTTGTGAAATCAATTTTATCTTCTACTGGATTACTGGTGGGCATGCCTGATCTTATGGCTTGGAGGACCAGCAGAATCTTGCTCAAAATGGGAGGCTCTTAAACATAAAGCTGGTTACTTGATGTTCCATGCTCAGATCGCTACAAAGGACAAATAGTATTCTAGTTGCTGCTTCCTGAATGACGGTTTGCGGTTGTTACTGCCTGGTTCTGCTGCAGACCTCTTTCCTGTTTGCAGACCCACTCAAAGCTGGTGGTCTTTCACATATCCAGTATATGGGTCAGAGGAGTATTTCAAATGTAGAACATAAAAATATCTCCTAAGAACTATATTTCATTTTTATTGCTGGGAGGTGAGAGATGCTCAAATTTGTCCTTTACTTTGTAGATGTCTTATTACTCCAGGCCACTAACATCCTAAACACTTTATTTATAGGATAGGTCCCTGAATCTTCATAGAGTTTTTCTCCCACCTGTGAATGCATGTGTCTTAACACAACACACAAACACTAGGTGCTCATCTGGTCCTATTTCCATGATGTCTCCCATTTATAGACCACTGTGGTACACCACAGAGCATCCAGTCCAGAGAATCCAGATTATATTGTGGCAGACGGGAAGAAAGGTGACCTAGAACTGGGACAGCACAGCAAGTGTACAACATTGTCTGTCCCAAGTAAATGCAAACCAATTTCTGATTCTCTTTTCTGATATGAATGGAAAGGGAGGCATCCCTCAGATCAATGACAGCATGTCATATGTCAGAATTTTTGTTAATCCGTACCAGCAAGGAAACCACATCCAGCATAACAGCTGCAATTAAGGCCACTACTTAATTAAGTTTGTAGAATTCTACTGTTATCCATCATGATCCATCATATTTCTGTAAAGACAAGGCTGCTTAATTTAATGGAAATATAATAGAGACCCCCCTGAATTCTGGGGGCTTGACACTAATATCTGCCATTCACTTCCAAGATGCAGTATTGATTTACCATCCTGAAAAGAAGTCCTTCCCCACTCCAATAGCTCTTCCCCACAGAGATCAATAACTAGTTGAGGGTTCTGTCAACGACCAATGCCCTTTCCAATTATATGCTGGAGAAATAACCACAGGGTAGGTTTGTGGACATAGTGGTCCCACTGTAAGCTGAACCTCGGTCAGGATTTCATATATTACCTGGTTGTCACATGCCCCCACTAGCAGGGGAATCATGTTGGCATTTTGCCCAGTAATCCCATTAAAGGTCTGGGTATTTCCCTCTTCCCAACACACACTTACATGAGTTAATGTTTATAATTCACTTTAGGAAAAGACAGGAAATTTACTACTGCATATACTTGCTGTGGTGTTATAGGGTCTTTCATCATAGACTCCTCCTTTCTGTAATGGGTTCTAGGTCTGAGAACTGGCTCACATACAGAACTGGGCAAGGAATTCTGATTTTTTTATTGGGGCAGCTGCCTGTAGTCTCTTGCTTATCTATCCTCGACTTCTTTTTGATTGTGTAAATTAAACACACCCTTCACTCTCACCTCTAGGAATGCCATCTCTATACCTCTCTGAAGGTTGAGCCTCCTCAGCTGCCACTCCAGTTTAGCCACTAGTTGTGAAAATTGTGCATATCCTCTGCACTTGGCTTTATTATTTTTGAACCCTATTATCAGCATTGCTGGAAGAGATCCCTGTTCTGTGACCGCACATCCTATCAGCCCTGGCCTAGATAAGGCAGACATTACTGAATCTCCCTCTGTGGCCGATTTATTTCCTTAAAACATTTATGCAAGAAAGCCTGGTCCCATTGAGACTCCTAGCTTAAAACAGAATAATACCATTTGGAGAAAAAACTATATTTGTTGCTCAACAACTGAGAAGACACAGTCACATTTAATTATTTGAAATGCTTGTATGTCTTCCATTGCTGAAAGAGCTACAGAATTTTACGGAGAATCAATCATTTCCTTCTACTGATCTTTTGTAAGTTCTCAGATGCACTGGGGAATTAGTGCAACGTGACAGGATCTGAATGAAAGTAAAAACGAGATTTTTATGGCAAGAGCTGAGATATTCTTGAAATGAACACACATAGGTGAAGAACAATAATGATATCAAGCACCACCAACTGGGGATGAAATAAAATGAGGTATTTTTCTTGGGCAATGCAATTGAAGCATTGTGGAAATTAGAAACTGATGAGGTCATTTTATTATTATTTTTTTTTTGCCATGGAACCTACCATTAGATTATTCCAGGTGGGCTATAATCCCTAGTGTTTTCCCAAATTTCAGGGGCACACTGCCAGCACCAGGGTGATTGTATGATGGAAGGCCATAGAACTCTGAAGTTTCATCACGGAATGCAGCGGCCTGAAATTAATCAGGTAGCAACAAGCTAAGTAGCTTCTATTACAGAGTCACTTTACATTAATTCCATAATTGCTCTGGTGGAAATATGGGTAAAAAAAAAAATGAGAAGTATCTTTGATGAATATTTTCTTTTTGAATTACCTTTGCTTAGTTTTTACTTAGAGGTTTTATGAAAAATACTATAACTAGGTGGGTAATCTAATATATGTCATCTTACATATAAAAAAAACTGGGGTCCCAAGTTCTGCCTAAAATCATATGTGTCTCTTGCAAAATGTTCATTATTCCCAGTGAGGTATGCAATTTCAAGTTTTCTCTCTAAAAAAGATGTAAAATTGATCTTTTGGCAAGTAAGAAGGTAAATGACTTCATTACACTATTTCATGTGGGTTTTTTTTTTTTATGAAATCTCAGATTTCCCAAGAAACCATGTCATAGTTTTCTGAAAGTTTCAGAATTTCATTTAATATCAGCCTAAATGAGGAGTATTTACTCCTAAGTAAAGATTAAGGTTGAAAAGTGTCCTGTTTTTTTTAAAAAAACTACTTTTTAAAATAATGGTTCACTAACAAAACTATAAAATCAAATACTAAAAGACAAATATTAAAATCTATATCACTAAATATATAACGTCTACATTTCAGACTTATATTCACTGATAACTGTAAATAACTTTGAAATCTCAAAGAAGAAAAAGTAAAGCAATTTATTTTGGTTTTAGAAAAATTTATGTGTCATATTAGCCTACTAGAGGCCTGGTGTGCGAAATTCATGCACCGTGTGGGGGGAAGGGGTGTCCTTCAGCCCAGCCTGCACCCTCTCCAATCTGGGACCCCTCAGGGGATGTCCAACTGCTGGTTTAGGCCAGATCTCACAATTCGGGACTGCTGGCTCCTAATCACTCACCTGCCTGCCTTCCTGATTGACCCTAAGCATTCTTCCTGCCAGCCTGATAGCCCCCTAACTGCTCCCCTGCTGGCTGATTGACACGTAACTGCTCCCCTGCTGGAATGATCATCCCCAACTGCCCTCCCATGCTGGCCCGATCACCCCCAACTGCCTTCCCCTGTAGGGCTGAGGGGACTGGGGGACTCCAGCTGGATGAGGGGGAGCTGAGGGGACTGGGTACTGCCATCTGTGGCTGTGGGAGCCGCCATTTCTGAGGGCATGATGGTCAATTAGCATATTCCCTCTGTATTAGATAGGATGTTTTGAAATGTTCTATTAAAATATACTTTGTGTCAATTTACCTCAAATTTTACTACTATGGAATACTTCAGAATATATAGTCCTTGAATTGACTTTTAAAGTTTCCAAATAATAAAAGAGTATAAGACCACTAAACTATTTTCATGTACTCTCCACTTCAGATTTGGAATTATTCTGTAAGTTACCTGAGGAAAAGTTGCAATACCTTCCTAACTATTCTGAACATATATCAAATAAAATAACAAACTCTACATCTTCAGTTGTTATCTTCAAGAGACTTAACTCCAGATTGATTTTCTGTATTTCATAGCTTGACCTCAATTTAGATTCAAATTTTGATCAACATTCTTTTGATAGATCAGTAACTACAGAATCCAAAGGCAAGAAACACAAGTTACTTATTGCCCTCCTTTTAACTGGAAGTATTAGGAGATTGCACAAGCCTGTTTTCTTAAAAGCATCATTCACAGTGTGTGTTTCACTGGAGTCTCTATTAAAGTGATTCCTGAAACCAGAGGCCTTAGGTGGTGACATGTTGATAAACAGAAACAATTATCCAAGTACTGATAACTCACTTTTGTAAATGGAAAAGTAAATACTCACTAAATGCTAACAAATTCCTATAGGAATCTAAATACTAAGGGCAGAGCTATTTCTTAAAAAAAAAAAAAAAAGAAGAAGAAGAAGAAAGAAAGAAAAGAAAACCTCTAAAACTGATAGATCAGAAAATGGATTCATGACTTCAAAGCATTAGCAGAAATATCACTCATTAGAAACAACAATCTGTGATATAGAAACTGGAGAACATGATGAAAGACAGAAAACACAATGCCGTCTATGACTTCAATTAAAGTGAACACAAAGGAGACATGAGTTTCAGACAGAAAGCATTCCGCAACTTTTTTTCTCCAACACTCGCTTTTTTTCTTTAATAATAGTGATTTCTTAAAAGGTGATATCCTGGGAATCATTCTTCATAATTTCTCTTTACTGTTTTCAAAGACTACTTTCCCATACAAAGCCAAAAAAATAAGCAAGGTAGATAAGAGAATAGAGAGATTAGAGTGAGAGATGGTAGACGATGGCAACACTCAAAGAACTGCTCTTAAAAAGAGCCCACGCTTCTCTGACTGTGGTACTCCAGGCGCAGAGGGATCCACAGAGCATGGGGCCATACCCACTGTCAACAACTATCAATCCCGAGTCACCAAAATGAAGGCAAGGAAAGAAGGTTGAGCATCCCGTTCAGGAAAATGTGAGCCGCACGGCATCACCACAGCTAGCATATCTGAGGACTTGCATTGGCAGACACGCTTTGATGTACATTATAGATGTCAACACATTTCATTTTCCCAACAAGACTGTGAGGATTTAGAGATGAGGAAACTGCATGGCAGGGAGGTTGAACCTCTTAGCCAAGGTCACACAGGAGGTAGGAAACAGAGTCAGGATGGAAACTGGGAATCTGGCCCCAACCTGCACTCTTAACTACCTCGGTATCTAAAACATTAGCAATATGTCCTAGAGAAGTATGGTGTTTCATAAACAAATGGACAAAGAGATAAATAAATAACAAATCAGTCATTAAAAGAGTGTGTGTGTGAGAGAGTTTGTACAGGAGAGTTTTGTATATAAATAAAATGAATACATGTCCACTAAGATATTAATTTTTTATTATATTTCCCAGTTATTACCTCCTCAATGGACATATAAAACTGCTTAAGGAGAACATACAACCAGTTCCTTCTTTTATAGTTTCTACTTCTAGTTTTTAAGAATTCTAAATTTAGTTTCTGTAATTCAATTTAATAGAGTCTCTAAATCCACATGCCCTCTACTGCATAAAACTTTATTTAATCATCCCTCAGGTACACTCGGTGAAATTAGAAATTACTCCATCACTCCAGGTTAAAAAAATCCTTTAACTCTGCATTTAAATCTACATATCCTATTGCCTGTGTGGGACCCTCATTCCTTCTGCCTGCTGTTTATCAGTTTCAGTACCTGCGGGAGGTCTGCGGACAGGCTTGATCATGGCTGGTAGGTCCCTTTTAATCCTCTCGCCTCTCTCTAGTTGTGGGGAACTGCTGACTTGCTCTTTTATGATCCCAAGGACCCCAGAGTCCCACGGAGCTTTCTCAGGTCCCCTCGGCCTTAGACCACCCAAACTGCCATTTCTCCTCACAGCTGGGAGCAGCTCTGGTAGGGATTTCTTTGGGAGACCTGAATCTCCCCAAGCTGTAGCCCTAGGAGTGAGATGTGGGTTTTCTCTGCTCTCTAGTCCCTCTGGGGGCTACCACTGCTCTCCCTGGTTAACCTGGGAGAGTGGAGCAGTGCACAACCCTTTTTCCTGAAACCGTACCAATCTCTAACCCTGGAGTGGTTACCTTTCCTCGTTTTCCTCTCTCCCAGGCAGTAAAGTCATATCCCCTTTGTGGAGAAAATCTACCTCTTATATCATCGTGAGCTTTTTCAATATTTATGGTTTACAGATAAACTATATGCTCTGATTTCGTCAGGCTCTTAATCTCTTTGAACACAAAATGCTTGAATTTTTTTTCTCTCAAAAGACAGCCCCTTTCTGGGATATCAAAACTGCTTTGGCAAATTCAACTCTGAGGCTAGACAGCCTGGGTTCAAATTCCAGCTCTGTCCTTCACCGGCTATATGATCTTTAACCGGCGATTTTAATGCTCTGGTACTCAGCTTCCTCACCTAAAAAAAAGTAATAATACATGATGGGAGCAATGCTGCACAACTGATAATAGTGTTTGAACCCTGGAAATATATTACTTCACTTTATGTGTGCTATTCACTATGCTTTTTACATGATACACTTCTTAATTTAATGCACATTATTGACGTTTTCTTTATTGCTTTCTTAAGTCTAAAGACAATCAACAAAATGATAATGCAAACTCTGGATTTTAGCGTTTGCTGATTTCCCTGGTGTAGATACTCTCAGTAGATCTGATTTGAAGCTACCAAATTACATGTCTGTGAAACTGGAGCTGGGCAGAGCATTGTAGTTATGCAGCATTCTATTGTAGACAGAGCAGCATAAGAACATAGAACATTGTAGTAAAATAATTAGGAAGTGTTTGAGTGTTGCTTTCCTTTTTTTATAAAATTTGTTTAAGTGTGAGTTTACGTAAAATTCGATTTTTTTAATGGCTGTGTTAACAACTGTCTCATAAAATTCCTGAAAATTTACCAGTGGGCTCCATGCCACCAGCCACCACTTCAGCCTCATCACAGCTCCAGCGCACTGCTGGATGCTGTGTTTATACGTGCATTCCTGACTCTTTACCCTAATTTATAGATGAGGAAAGAGAGGATCGAAAACTTAAGTAACTTGTCCAAGGTCATTCAAGAACTAAGTGGTGGAGCTAAGGTTTAATCCAGATCTGTCTGATTTCCAACGGTTTTTGGTGGCCTGGAAATTCATGTGGTCATCGCCAAAAGAGTTATTTTTTCCTAGAATTCTGGCCACTGGGGTGGGGGGATTGTCACCCCAGGGATGCGCTCTTCTTACCTCAAGCTATAACTCAGATTGGTACACTGTCCGTCGTTTACTTCAAAGCATATCCGCAGAGAGTGATATAAACATAAGGAAGTTGGTTGCCCTGAGCAGGAACCCACGCTCCAGGCTGTTCTACCAGCATTGTGTCAGAAAGGGCACATTTCAGAGGCGGCTACTGCAACTGTTTTGTTATCCACATCTCAAGTAAGATGACATATTTTGCTAAGTAAAATAGTCAATGTAAGAAAAGGGTTTGCATGGGGGAAACTGCGTGTTGCTTTCCTTTTTTTTATAAAATTTATTTCAATGCAAGTTCATATAACCCCATTTTTTAAATGGTTGGTAGTGAATTCGTATATGAACATTAGCAGTGTGATATCATAGCAGAGATTATATGGATTAGCTAAATGCATGGACTGGTAACCCCCATCCCATGGGTGAATTGAAGATCAGACTACTCTGGTGTCTGGGGCTTGCTCCTTAATGGGAAATTAATAATGATAAAACAATTGTGCAGAAGTCCAGAGGCGCAAGAATGCACCAGTGACTGAGCCAGTGTGACTCAGGAGAGGTTGTGCATCTTTGTGGAAGGGGGAGGACCCATCCTGGAGTTGAGGCCAGCAGAAGGTTGAAGAACATTTCTTTTAACCCACACCAAGCCTGAAGTCTGGCTTGCAGCAACTCAGTTAATTCAGTTCTCTTCAATTTGTGAAAATACTCACTCCTTTTCTTGGTGCACAGGGAGTTCATAGGAGTGTCTTCCGAAGAATTATTTTTTCTAGGATTCTGACCACCGGAGTCTCTGTTTTCTAATTCGCCTGGCTATCACTTTGCCTCTGGAAGAATGTCCCTGTCAGAGCTCTGCCAACAGCCCTTTTAGCAGCTGCTTTTTTGCCTGCTCCGCTGAGTTTTCAGGTGTCAAATGGAGTGACTGCTCCCTGGATCCTAACCTTGGTGTATCTTAAAGGACCCCTTTGTCTGACCCCGTTTTGCACCAACACTTAGATAACTAATCCCTTCCTTCTGCCCCCTAAACAGGTTACCACAGAGTAGCTTTAACCTTTCTGCCTCCACTCAGACGTTTTAAAATTTTATTTTCAAGCTCAACCATGATGAGTGCATTGCAGAGATAAGAAAATTAGAGGCAGAGTCAGGGTCAAGGGGCTATTTCAACATTGCAGAATTAAAATGATAAGGGCCTGAGCCATTATAACCATGCATATGTAGGGGGAGAAAGGCCAATTATCTGAAGTTTAATTTGAAGGAGACAGTCAAGGGCTCTATGGATGATTGTAAATAAAATACAGCAACCCAAGTTAGGAAGAGGTAAAGCTGGGAGTTAGCAAAATGAGCTGACTTCCATGATGTGAAGAGAAGAGTGTGGATGGCACATGTAGATGGAAATGGCTGGCAATACATTGATAATGTAGATCCAGTTAAAAAGTAGCAACAGGATTGCAGAAGGAATTCACGTTTTTTCTCAGTGAGGTAGTTCAGTCATCTTCAGCTGAAAGGAAATCACTGGTGTTTTAAGAAGACTCCTAAAAGTCATCTAATCCGACTTCAATAATCCACCTTTAGTATATCACTAAAAGTATCATATCTAGCTTCCAAGGGGGTGTTCTAGGATTAAGGAGACATTACACTGATTATATCAGGGTTACTTATAGAGTAGGAAGTCAACTAACATATTAAGGTTCGTGAAAAACCAATCAGAAAGGATATATGCACCCCTATGTTCATAGCAGCACAATTTACAACAGCTAAGATCCGGAAACAGCAGAAGTGCCCATCAGTAGATGAGTGGATTAAAAAAAAACCTGTGTTATATTTACACCACGAAACACTATGCTGCTGTAAAAAAGAGGGATCCCTTACCCTTTGAGATACCATGGATGATCTAGAGAATGTTATGCTAAGCAAAATAAGCCCATCAAAGAAAGACAAATAACACACAATCTCACTTATATGTGGAATCTAATGAACAAAATAAACTGATAAACAAAATAGGACCAGAGGTATAGATGCATGGAACAGAACAACAGATTTCAGTTGGGGTGAGGTTGGGAGGTGATAGGAAGAGATTTACCAAAGAACATATACACATATATGCATAACCAGTGGACACAGACAATAATATGGGGATGGCTTGGGGTGGGATGGGGTTAGGTGGAGGGGGGCAAAGAGGGAGAAAATTGTAGACATCTATAATAGGGTCAACAATAAAAAAATAATATTTAGGATCGAAAAAATAATTGTATCTTATTAATGTTTTAGATATCAGAACTTTGAACAAAATAAGCCTACTATGATGGGCTTTAGTATGTAAATGTACATTTATGAAAAAAAAAAAAATGTACATTTATGATGTAAGAGTGTAATCAGCATTGTCCTCAAAATTCTTTCACTGTGCTTCATCAGATATAGAAAAAAACATAAACTCCTTAGCATTTCAGACAAGGCCTTTTATGATCCAGCCCCTCTCTAGCAGTCTGATTTCTTTTCTCACAAATTTTCCAGCAGGGATGCTGGATAAGCCAGTGCACACCCTCTCTCCAAAGAATTTGCCCATTAAGTTGATGATTGTCTCTTCACACTTCCACTCAATGATTTGGTTAGACTCAGGCTCAAAATATGTTGAGTGGAAAAGTATTTGAAGGAATAAAGTA
>NW_006284244.1:2792028-2796921 GCF_000327345.1 Myotis davidii
ATTTCAGCAAGAAAAGTAAAAATGGAACTGACATTTGACCCAGTAATCCCATTTCTAGGAGTATCCCAAGAAACCAGAAACACCAATCAGAAAGGATATATGCACCCCTATGGTCATAGCAGCACAATTTACAACAGCTAAGATCCGGAAACAGCAGAAGTGCCCATCAGTAGATGAGTGGATTAAAAAAAAACCTGTGTTATATTTACACCACGAAACACTATGCTGCTGTAAAAAAGAGGGATCCCTTACCCTTTGAGATACCATGGATGATCTAGAGAATGTTATGCTAAGCAAAATAAGCCCATCAAAGAAAGACAAATAACACACAATCTCACCTATATGTGGAATCTAATGAACAAAATAAACTGATAAACAAAATAGGACCAGAGGTATAGATGCATGGAACAGAACAACAGATTTCAGTGCGGGTGAGGTTGGGAGGTGATAGGAAGAGATTTACCAAAGAACATATACACATATATGCATAACCAGTGGACACAGACAATAATATGGGGATGGCTTGGGGTGGGATGGGGTTAGGTGGAGGGGGGCAAAGAGGGAGAAAATTGTAGACATCTATAATAGGGTCAACAATAAAAAAATAATATTTAGGATCGAAAAAATAATTGTATCTTATTAATGTTTTAGATATCAGAACTTTGAACAAAATAAGCCTACTATGATGGGCTTTAGTATGTAAATGTACATTTATGATGTAAATGTAATCAATGCATTGTCCTCAAAATTCTTTCACTGTGCTTCATCAGATATAGAAAAAAACATAAACTCCTTAGCATTTCAGACAAGGCCTTTTATGATCCAGCCCCTCTCTAGCAGTCTGATTTCTTTTCTCACAAATTCCTTAGCAGGGATGCTGGATAAGCCAGTGCACACCCTCTCTCCAAAGAATTTGCCCATTAAGTTGATGATTGTCTCTTCACACTTCCACTCAATGATTTGGTTAGACTCAGGCTCAAAATATGTTGAGTGGAAAAGTATTTGAAGGAATAAAGCAAAGAAGAAAGGTGCATTTTGGAAAATGAGGAGCAGATAGATCATATTGCCAGTTCACAGAACAGCAAGAAGGAATTAAACGTCAGAGACAAAGAAAAATGGGGCTCTGTTATCTGAAGACAAACCTCAGCTGCCATCACTCTTACTCTAGGCAGCGCTATTTTCTGGCTATCTCACCCCTTCTCGCAGAGGGGATGAGTGATTCAAAAGAGAATGTCAACAATCTTTCCCCTGAGAGAACTTTTAGTTTGGTTAATAATTTTGAAATAAATTCATTTAAGTTTTGTGAAGACTTTGAAAATTTATATAGTATTAACCTGGAGAAATTAAAAGTCAATGACCATAAAAAAATTATAAAATAGTTAGCCACGTTTTTTGGTTCCAAAGGTTTTTTAACTAAGCATTTAGAAAGATGATGCTTCAGTGTGGTAAAACGAACCAGTCCATTGGCAGCATTAATAGAACTCCCTGCCTGTAGACTTGAGTTTCTCCTTGCATAGGCTAATTTCATCAAAGAAGAATGTCACTCCTAGAAACAAAGAATGATTTCTAAGTTGACAAGAGAATACCAAGTCCCTAATCTATACAAAGAATCCGGGTTCCAGTCCAAAAATTCTGCTTCACCAGGTTCCACTGCACATCTGTCAACCCTCTCCAGAAATGACCCACTGCTGCAGTATGCCCTGCCTACTTCCTCAGGGCAGCCCACATCCAGTGATTGTTCAATGCAGGAGAATAGTAACCTGGCCCCTCCAGTACCCAGATTTAGAAATATTCTGGACCTGGACCATCCCAACTCCAGAGCTCCCCACAGAGCTGTCTGAGGCCATTGTTGAGATCTCATTGAAATCCACCATCTTCCTCTGCCCACTTTTTCTTCCTTCCTGTAGAGATGTTGAACCCAAGAGTGCTCCCTGATAAACTTTCTGCTAATCTCTATTTCAAAGACTGAACTCTAGGAAACCAGACCTACAGTACAACTTCAATCGAAAATATCAGTAAATGAAGAAATTTGCTGGTAACATTATCCCGGCTGGAAAAGATAATATCATTTTCAAAAACATTCACACAACCTATAAAAAGGAAGTAGTTTAATCAGAAAATCAGCCTTATTTATTTTAGCTTATGTAATCAATAGAGTCATAGATTTGGCAAATTCAAGAAACTGCTGATCAAACAGATAATTTAGTTTGTAATACCCCAAATTAAAAATGCATACAAAAACCTTAACTTTTACATAACCATTTTTTTTAGAAAAGAATAAACAGGTTGATATTTGAAATCAAGCCTTGATTTGAAAGTATTCTTTTAAAAAATGAATAGTAAAAGAAAGGGGAATGTGCCAAATCTCTTTTTTTAAAAGCATACTTGGATTCTGTGCTTTGGGGAGAAACAGGATATGATATATTGCCATGCAAAATGCCAATCTTGTCTCTGATGATAACGGATCTGTTATCACTAAGGAATAAGACGTGTTCTATGTTTCAGTTTAAAGCTGATGCATTTGCAGAATCACAGAAGCAGTCCTGACTGGGAAGTCTAGCTATGGATGGGAACCAAATGTGAGCTCATTCATCAAATACATCATTACACGGTTTTGGTAGTGACTGTGCCAAATCCTTTCTGTTTTTACTTGTCTTGATTACAGAACACTGCCCTAAGATGCGAAGGAATAAATTAATTTGTTTTTATGCAATAAATAATTTATAGAATTTTCTATATCTTAAATTTAATTCCCACAAGGGAAATCAATCATAAACATAAACAATTCAGTTTTTAAGTTCTGATGCAATAGTCAGCAGAACCTTTACTATTCTCATAGATTTCTGAATAGCTATTTTTAGCGTCCATGTTGTTGCATAAGTAAGTGAACTCCTGTATGTTATTTGGGTCCTAGGAGAGGCCACTTCAGTTAATTTTATTGATTTTTAAGTCCAATCCAAAACCTATATTTTACAAATCAGAACAAGAATTTTGAAGCCCCAAAGTAAAAAATTAATGTTCTTCAGTATTTGCCATCTTAACATAAATATATACATAAGTATAAATTAAAATATATGTTTACATCAATGAATTATTAGAAGACCTTAAGCTCAAAACACAATTACTAATTTTGGCAAATATTTCTTTCTCACAAATAATCTTTGATGTTGTTCTATATCAACTCAAAACCAAGAAAGCACCAAGCAAATTAATAAATCGTTCTCTGGTTCTGGTGTTCCTCTTTTAAAAAGATATAATCTTCCAGAGAGTTCTACCACCTTAACAAAGATGCATCCACAGGTCGAGGCTTCTGAGAGCATGCTCTCCAGAAATGCAAACCAGGGATGACAAAGGTGCTCTCTTCATTAGGCCAAAGTGACAGCAGTTTATTCCCATGCTGTGCTGAAATGCAACCCAGCAAGCACTGAACGACTTTAAAATAAATTAGAAAAGGTTCAAAGTTAAACATATTATTAACTATGTCTTTAACTAGGTGAGACTAACTAGAAACATTTTCAAAACTCCTATTACAAATGTGGTATAGAACAGGATCGGTTTGCACAAAGGCATAAAGGTGTTTCTTGTGATGTTATTGGAGGAGCAGAAAAGTTCCTTTTCTCCCTTAGGCTTAAAGGCCCTTATTAAAATGCAAATGTTCTCTGCCTACATAACTTCCTCAGAAAAGCCCTGAGGGCAAAGAAAAACAAGTTGGCTGAGATAGCTGAATTTTCCATATACTATTTCAAGCAGAAAATTCTATGAGCTCATCCTCACCTCAAAATGAAATATCTGAAACAATATCATTTATTGGAATGCAAGGTGCCAGATATTGTATTAATGCTTTGTATAATTTATCGCATTCATTCCTTGCAATAACCCAATGGATACATAGTAGTAGTAGCTACAGGTTTGAGAAACTGAGATTTAGAAGAGTATTTTGCCTAAAGTCACAGAACTGGTAGGAAAACAAATGAACTCACCTTTCAAGTCTGACACTGGCCATTACACAAACTACCTCTCAAGCATCCCCACAGGGATCTTCTCTTTATCTCCTCCTCTCTCAGCGGGAAATAGGTTAACTGTTACCTTTCCATTACCCATCTCTGCTCTTCCTCCAACCCATTCTACCTACACAGGACATTGATCCTGTACCTCTTGATTTTCTCCTCCTCACCATAATGTCTATTCAGTATCTTCAATTAATCATATGGAACAAGTTTCTCCTCTCCAACTTGTTATTTCTCTACTTCTTTACTTTGACAATTTCTTGAGTAAGCATTCTAAAAGTGTAATCTCCATTTTGACATCAAACAATTTGAACCATGTACAAATTGGTTTCCAACACTGACAACAAATGAGGCTTGGAGTCCTTGTTGACTATTCCTGATCCCTAACCATCTCTCTACTCCTTATTTTTCCTACATACAACACCCAGTCAGAAATTTGCCTGTTCTTTCATAATCATTTTTCCCTTGTACTTTTACTGTGATTACTAGTTTTGATGGGTTCAAAATTGATCTTGCCATCTTATTTTTTTTTTAAATCATCACCCAAGGATATTTTTTCTATTGATTTCTAGAGAGAGTGGAGGCAAGGGAGGAGGGGGAGAGAGAGACACATTGATTGGTTTCCTCCCTCACTCACCCCTACTGGGGCTAGAGAACCTGTCACCAAGTTATGTGCCCTTGAACCCTTGACCAGGAATCCAACCCAAGACCCTTCAGTCCATGGGCCAATGCTCTAACCACTGAACAACTGGCCAGGTCTGCAGTCTTAATCTTTAAGGTGTGTCTGTGTCTAGTCTTTCACTTTCCCAATATATAGAATAATACTTCTCCAGAATGTAGCCTCCTAAAATAACACTTTGATCATATAACTGCCTTTTCTCTTAAC
>NW_006284244.1:2797667-2804485 GCF_000327345.1 Myotis davidii
TAATTTAGGCAGAATTGGGATATGAAATAAGCACAACATATGATATCTGAAGAAGAATAAGGAGAGGTCCTTCATTCAAGAGTTGAAATCCACCCATGAGCATCACTTCTCAAATGAATTAAACTGTACCAACAAGTACAATTCCGGATGGAGTTCTAAATAAAAAATTAGGTGCTATTTCTTTTTATACTCACCTGGTGATATGTTTACTGATTTTACAGAGAGAGAAGAATGGAGAGAGAGAGAAAAAAGAAGAGAGAAACATCAATGTGAGAAAAATTGATCGGTTGCCTCCTGAATATGCTCCAACCAGGAACCTACAACCTAGGTATATACCCTGCCTGGGAATTAAACCCAGAACCTTTTGGTGCATGGGACAATGCTCCAACCAATTGTGATCAGAGCAGAAGATATTTTTTAGATCACTAACTCACTCTGAGATGGAATGATGCTAGCTAGACCCCTTGCAAATCACTCTTAGGAGAACTTGAAATAGAGTCAAACATCACCACCAATAGAGATGTGTCAAGTGAAACCATTAAATTTTTTTTCAGTCAAATACATTAAAATTAAGTATTACAGTGTGGGATCATTGATTCCTTTGAATGAATGATATATTGATTATTCAAAGTATAACAAATTTTAGATAACTAGATACAAGGAAGGAAAAATGACAATGACTCATGATTGAATTTGATTAACTTTCAATTTTATGTTTTCACTTTTTAAAATGTTTATGTCTAATTTTATAAAACAAAAGAAACATTAAAACAATGTTAGTAGAAAACTGAATATGTAACAAGAAATACAATATGTTGAAAATATTCACCTGAAATGAACCCACTAACACATATAAAATTTTTAAATTTACATAATATATGTTTATGGTTGCAATGATCAGGATGCTACTTATTTGAAAAAAAAATGTGTGAACAAAATAAATAAATAAAAGAAAGCACCCTCTTTGCACAGGGGAATACTTCAAATACTATTGCCCTTGGGTTTTGCATACAACAGTTGCTCTAATATCACAAATTCAACTAAAATAAGTATCATAGATAAGAACTCAAATACACTTAAAAAAAATTTTTAGTAACCCCCCTGCAGGCTAACTACAGAGGAAAGACAGTAAGAACAAGCAGAAAAGACTAGAACAGAGGATCAGTGAACAACCTAATATCCTCTCATTCTACTCTTTTCTACTTTAGCAAGTTGGAAAGGATCCTGTGACTTGCAAGGAAGAACCTTGACCGACACAGCTCCTCTGTGAGATCTGAGAATGGACGGAAGCCTGACCACTCAAGGCGGATATGCATGTGGAGGTGTTTCATGTGCTTGTTTCTCTTCCTTTCCTCCTGGGTCAGGAGAATGAAGAAGTCAACTACATCGAACGTATGCCTTCCCAGACATCACTCAGGGGAATCCTTTTGTGTTTACAATCAGTTAAACCTCAGCTACCACATTTAAGACAGGACCCAAACTCCGACACCGTGATTGAGTGTTGTTTTTATAGCCGTGATATGTTAATGCTAGAGCCATAGAGCAAAATATTTATACAATGAGTCTTGTTCATGGCTTTCGTACTAGAAGGAATGCTGCACTTACCTCTTTAAGTGCCATCTTAAAATGATGGTAAAGGGAATTAAAATGTACTTTAAACAAACATCTTGCTTAACATTTTCATAGGGGCAAGCATATGCATTAGTGTGTTTTAAAGGGGCGAGCGGCAAAGGAATATTTTAAATTACAGATCCTTTTCATCTTGGATCCGTAAAGCATGCTTTGACTTACGTGGGTTTAACTCAAGTGTGCTGCGAGCGTATGATTACTGTATAAGCTGACTTTGCACACCATTCCTGACTATTACCTTCATCCTCTAAATTTGAACTTCAGTTAAGGCTCACTCTGTTATATGCATATGATGACTCCTAACATATTTTATAAAAGTTGTATTTCTTAAACGATTTTCAGTGAATTTCCATCAGACCTCATTTTATTGGCCATAGTTTATTTCCCTCCTCATTCAGAGACATTTCACTGAGACTTATCTTTTAAGAGATCAGGAGTCCAGTCCACACCCCCCGCCCAGTGTTCTGGTTTTCATAGTTGCGAGGCACTCCAGTGGCCAAGAGCAAACCTCTAAGTGTGGCAAGTGCTGAGGGTTAGCAGCAAAATGGAAGCGGGAGAAGGGTGCACACGACTAGAGAAAGAGACCTGAGTGGGGCATCAAGAACGGTGCTGTGTTTCTGCTGAAGCAGGAGAGGCCCACCTGGTGAAGATCTGCAGGCTCCTGCCAACAGCGATGGGAATGAGCTTGGAAGTGAATCCTCCAGGCCCACTCATAGCTTCAGATGACGCCGCTCAGCCTATAGCCTGATCCTAAGCCATCTCGCTAAGCCACGCCTGCATTCCTGACCCCCAGAAGCATTTTGAAATAACAGATGTTCATTGTTTTAAGGTGCTAAGTTTTGAGGATAATTTATTATATAGGAATAGATCATTAACATCACAACTGGGTCTCTCATTGGTTGGCCTGCCTTTCTTTCAGGTGGCAAGGCAATTATTCCCAAAATACCATTTTATTGAGTGGCAATGCAGGACTCTACCAAACACAGACATTTTAACTTCTAGTCCCTCTATCTTTTCACCAGAGAGGCCCCCACTTCAGAATCTATATTACTTACTCCTTCTCATTTTCACATGCAAGTGAAGTAACTTTGTTGCCTTGTACTTTCTATCTTCTTCCTGCAAGCTCTAGATTCCTGATAGAACCTATTCCAGATTTTTTTTGGTGGAGGAAGAGCTGGTGCTTGACCACCAGCTACTAGGAGAGCTGGAGTTATTTGCATTTTTTTAGGATTCAGCCTATTCTTGCAGCTTTGTTGCAAACACCAGCTCCGTCTCAATTTTTAAATTTTAAAAAAATAATCTGAAACCCCAAGCCTTTTTAAAGTTCATTTGTCCACAAATCCTGACTTAAACTTACCTTAGTAGGTAGAAACACATAACATGAGCCTACATGATGGTACTTATATAATTTATTTATTATATACTTATTCATACATTTTTGCTACAGAAATTTTGAAATACTTGAGTCTGGGGTGCTGCTCCAGATACTATTGGGGATGGTATGTATTACCCAGAATATGTCCTTCTCTTTTCCATTCCAAAAAATGAAATGTTCTGAATTCCAAAACATATTAAGCTCCTTGTATTTTAGAAAAGAGATTGTAGACCTGCACCGTTATAAGTTGCTGAAGTGCTGCTATTGGAGCCACAGACTTATGCTACAGACTTATGTAGGTTTACTAAGAAGATGCAATTCTGAACTTAATTCTAACTCAATGATTTTTGTCAGAGAATATTTAGAGTATCTAATATATTGAGCAGAGCTACTCAGCAGTTTACGGGAGTGGAACATTTTCAAAAGATATAATAATAGGTCTAGCTAAATTGTCGGATATGTGAAGATCATAAACTTAGAAGAGACATTTTCCATAATTTAATGAGTAAACCTCAAAGTGTGATTTCGGTATTTTCTTTCAATATTTACCAACTGTCTATTATGTGCCAGGTCCTGGGGACTAGGCTTTGGCAAGCAGACCTAGAAGTCTATTTCAAGAAACTCTAAATATAAGCCCTGGCCAGGAAGCTCAGTTGGTTAGAGCATCGTTCCAATACACCAAGGTTTCAGGTTCAATTCAAGGATCAACCAATGAATGAATAAATAAGTGGAACAATAAATCTCTCTCACTCTCTCTCTCTCTCTCTCTCTCTCTCCCTCTCTCTCTCTCTCCCCCTCTCTCTGTCTCACTCTCACTCTAAAATCAGTAAAAATGTTACCAAAAAAAAAAAGAAACTCTGAATATAATAAGGGATGCATCTTGAGAAAAAATGGGTGCCATAGAATGTTCTAAAGGAGAAAATGGGATCATGTAGATCATATGTTGTTTGAAGAGTGAAAGATCAGGTAAGTTAAAACACATGATTTTCATCTAAAAAAATTAGACGGCATTTTCCAATTTGAATCCTTCTTATTTTTGGAAATAAGCCTTTTTGACATTTTCTTTTATGTATCCTAGTTAAAGAAATTCCCTGTTCCAGAAACCATCTATGTTTCAATACTAGAAAAGTAATAAGATGTAATGTTAAAAACAGTGACATTTCAAATGGGTTCTGAGAATACAAATGCTCTCTGGGAAGCCAACCATTGCATGCCTGGTAATATTACCAATCCCTGTGTTTTGTAGCCTCTCACATTTCCCCCTCCTCCTCTTTGAGCCAACAGCCAGGCATCCTCTCCCTATTCTGTTGTCTTGAAACAACCCCCTAGAGTTTTCCAAGATTCATCTACTCTCTACCTTTTTACCTCTCAACAAATATGCGAATACCCATAACTCACAATCTACCAGCCCTTATTTCTCCCTTCGAATCACTGCCTTGACTTGTCTTCCTCCAACATGTCTTCCTCCAAATAGCTCTATGGCTGCTTGGAACACAAAGCCTCTAAAAATCCTAAAATGAAAGTTCAATTATGTTGAAATTATGACATCCTCTCAAATGCTGCAGAGATGGGTAGATAGTCTGTGCTGATAGCTTACCATTTGTGATCAGAAGAAATCCCTTCTAAGAATGAAGAGATAAGAGGCATCAACATTACATACACCAGAACCTTCATGCTCAACGAGAATATTCTGTAGTTCACAGTGAAGAGCGCAGGCAATTAAGCCATCAGTCATGGGCATCTACAATTCTAAGGATAATACACTAAGGAGACACAGAGTTAGGTATCAGCATAAAGTCAGCAATTTGATTCCAATTAATAATAAAAAATAATAAATTGATATTACTCTATATATTCAGTGTTCTAGGCACTAGGCTAAGTGTTTCTCATGGATTTTCTCATTTAATCTTTAATACAATTGAAAAGGGAGATATTGTTACTCAACCTCTCCTCCTTTTAGTTGACAACTCTGAGACACTTAGGTTAAGAGACTTTCCCAAGGTAACATGACATAACTGGTATCACTGAGATATAAACCTTTTTTTTACCCTAAGACCATTAACTATAAACCACTCTGCTTTAGTGCCTTTCACAACGCCTCTAAACACTTTCACCAGAAATACCTTCTTGGGTGCAGAAATTACTATGATAAACACATTCTCAGAAATGCAATAATGAGAAACTAATATAGACAGATGCTAGAAATCAATTTTGTGAAAATCATTAGCCATTAGACAGAAGTAAGCATGATAGTGAGCTTAATTTATTCATGAAATACATTGAGAAGGTACCTTAATATATGAAATGTAAATTTCAGAGTTGAAAACTATTTTAACAGAGGCTCTTTCTGGCTCCCAAACTTTTGTCAAGGGAAATGAAGCAATCCCACTTCTTGTTTAGGCACAGAGGAGAAAAAGAAATTATTTTTAGAAATATAGTATTAGTAATATCACTCCCTATGGTAATGTATAATAATGGACTGCTACAGTGGAAAAGAAATATCAGGTTTTCCTAATTAGAAAATGTCTCTGCCCAGACTATAGCACTGAGAAACAAGAATAAGAAAACGTGGGTACAAAACTTTATAAATTGCTTTTTTAGGTCTTAGAAATAGAATGTGCCTGCAAGATTTAATATAGGATATAAACATATTATGGGAAAGAATGTTAGGTATCATGGTTGACAACAACATGAAAAATGCCAAATAGATAAATCTTGGACGCAAGGTGCAGCCTAATGCTTGATCTAATCTGTGTGTTTGATCCAAGGCAAAATTGAGCTGCTTAAGATTAAACCATATTCTAGAGAATTTTGTCAAGAAAACATTAAACGCGAATGCTTTTAGAGCATTACATTTATTTGCTGTAGGTCTTTAAAAGTTAATTTGGTAAAGTGTCTTTTTGTAATTGATATACAAAACTGCACCTATTTAATGTATACCATTTGGTGGGATTGGGCATATGCATATGTAGTAACACCATCATCACAATTAAACTAATGAGCATATCCATCAGCTAGAGAAGTTTCCTCTTGCCTCTCAACATTTTTAAAATGTGAATGTTTCAGAGCATTTTATTTACTTGGGTATTTGAAATTTTAAACTCTCATACTACTTTTGGTTTTATGATAATATTTTATTTATTCAAATAGGTATTCAATCCATCAGCAACATATATTCACTGAGTGTTCATGTGTCAGACTCTGTTCCAAAAGGTATTTAGCACTTTTACATACAATATTCTATACTAGAGACCCAGTGCATGAAATTCAGGCACTGGAGTGGGGGGTCCTCAGCCCGCCCTGCTCACAGTCTGGGAGCCCTCAGAGGTGGGAGGTGACCTGGCCATCAGGTGAAGGTGATGCCGGCCATGGTTACCTGAGCCTCAGGTGCCCTGAACAGCTGGGCAGCCACCATCCGAGGCTTGCCTGCACCTCGGGCTGGCCCTGGGTGGCTGGGGGACTGAGGGCAGATCCAGCCGCACTGTGTGCCAGCCACCGCCCTCCCCCCCCGCACCCGGCTGGGATGAAAGGACAGTGGGACTCCGCGGCAGGAGCAAGGAGTAGCCAGACTCGTCTGAGGGCGGGTCTGGCCACACCGTGGGCCTGCCACCCCCAGCAGGATTGAAAGGACTAGGGGACTCTGGCGGGGCTGAGGGGACTGGGCACCACCATCTTGTGGCTATGGGCACTGCCATCTTTGTGATGGTGTGATGGTCAATTGGCATATTCTGTCTTTATTAGCTAGGATTAAATCCCTTTCCTCTGTACTTTGCACTGTGCACATTTTGATATGGTGCATATAAGTGCATGTGTG
>NW_006284244.1:2804633-2816311 GCF_000327345.1 Myotis davidii
TCTGGCTGGAAACTCTGCTCTTACTTGCTCTTATTCACTGTGCAGTGTCTTCCCTCATACATGGGCTTGCTTTCCATGGTTTCAATTATCCATGGTCAACTATGTTCTGAAAATATTAAGTGGAAAATTTCAGAAATAAACAATTCATAAGTTTTAAATTGTTCATGATGCTGAGTAGCATAAGAAAAATCTAATGCTGTTCCCCTCCATCCTGCCTGGCACATGAATGATCTCTTTGTCCAGGATCTTCACACCGTATCTGCTTTCCATCCAGTAGTTACTTATTAACCACCTCAATTATCAGCTTCACTGTGGCCGAACCACAGTGCCTGTGGGCCAGTAATCCTTATTTTATTAATTCCATATTAGTAGAATTGTTATAATTGTTCTATTTTGCTATCAGTTATTGTTAATCACTTACTGTGCCTAATTTATAAATTAAATTTTATCATTGTATGTATGTGTAGAAAAAATGTGCATATAATATCTGGTACTATCCATGGTTTAGGTATCCACTGAGGGTCTTGGAATGTATCCTCTCTGGATAAGGGGGGACAACTGAATATAACAAAAGTGTTACAAATCAGATAATTATATTAACCCAATTTTATTAAAATACTAGTAAAAATTATCAAGTTAAAATCAGCAAAATAAACCTGAAGCTTCATAGGCTCCGTACTTGAACTAAAGAATCCGCATGAGACAAAACTAGACAATCATTTATCTGAGCTAACATTCTGCATACAAGAAACATGTGGATTATGCACTTATTTGAAATGTATTTTTAAAAATTGACTTCGGGTATAGATGGAATCTTTTTGCAGTAAAGACCCTCAAAGAGATCAAATGACTTTTATTGCCTCCCTGACAATTGTCCTGACATTGTGTACAATTAAACGGCCCATAAAGAACGTAATCAGCACTGATAAAACAGTAAAATAAGAAACATCTTTCCCTTAGATCAAAATAAACAAAAAGTTGCCTGCATTATTTGTATCATTATTATTATTACCAAAAACAACACACATGTTTTGCTATAATATACTTATAATGGATTTAAAATATTAACCAACCACCACTATACTTATAAGAGGAACCGATTCATCGATAGAATCAAAGATGTTCACCTAATAACAAAACATTATAATTAAAATTGTAACAGAATCTGGAACTAAATTATGGCATATCCATGCATTGGAATATGATGAAACCAATTAAAACACGAAAATTTAATGACATGGGGAAAATGATCATCATGCAACATTAGTAGCAAAACGTAAGAAGAAAGCTTTAATATTATTAGACCAAATTTATAAGAGGTGTGTGAAAGAATTATATTAAAATTAGGTAAATATGTTATTAAACTAAAGTTAATAAAAACTCCTCCAAAATTTTCACTTTGTGGTAGACTTTATCAAGGGAGACTCTTCATGCTGTTGTCACAAAGGCTCCGTATGCTGGACCATGAAATATCACCTGCGAATTTTGTGTTTGAATGGTTTGAAGGAAGTGTGTGTACCAAATTCTAAGTTAAAAAAATGTAACAGCAGGGATGCGACTTCCTACGAATTTAGAAAACTGTGGGAGTCATGTTCCAGGCAAGAATTATTTTCCTATTTTATTCTATTTGGAATCTGGACTATGTTGCCAGAGCCATATGGTTTTCCTCTGAGCACATGATGAGGGCTGCTTTCTTAGGATTTGGGCAGGCTGGAAGGAAAGGGAACCAACATGTAGAAATTAGGTGGTCGCAATGTTGGAGGTGAGTCCAAAAGTGACCAGAGGTTAATGTGCTTAAGCTTTTGTTGCACCCTCTGTCATCTCTCCCATAATTTCATCAAAAAGGTTCTGTTTTCTTTCTCAGTAATTATCACTGACATACATCTGGCAACTTAATCCATGAGAATCTTCCTGGAGTTCTGTAAGTCAAATTCACCTTCCATTGAAGCATTCTTGAACTTTCCATCTTAGATGGAGTTGGGCTGCTAGCCCGCTTCCCACGGGCTCTGACTTGTAGGGACTGCTTTTACTGGAACTAAAAATACAAGCTAACGGCTGCGGTGCTGATAAAAGAGAGGATCTCTAAGTAAAACATCCCACTCCCCGCTGGGTGGCCTTTGCTGACATACCAAGTCGACTGTGTGCTTCAAGCACAGGTTCAGGCTGATTCCTCTCACTATTCAGAAATTTAGAATTTTAAAAACCATTGCCACATTGTTGGCCTCCTAGTCCCTTCTATATATGGCGTCACCAATTCTTAAACTTTTGGGATGAAGTCCTTTGACAGTGTTAGGGAAGTGCCAGCAGTTGTGTGTACAGAATGTCCACATACAACATCATAAAGTGCACAGATAATTTCAAGCACGTCTATAGGACCTCAGTCTGAGAGCTCTTGTTCTAAGTATTGATATACATAAGCAGATTTCTGTAGCAGGGATTTTAGAAGGGGGACACATTCTAATTGAGAGCTATGCTGATTTTCTGAGAAAATTTTATAATGGAACCCTGTTTTTCCATTCATTTACAATGCAATTTCAGAGATGCTTATCTAACTTGTTTTTATGCAATGATAAAATACAATGGTACTTAGCCATAGCATCCCTGAAACAGTAACTTTCCAGTATCACAGTATCAATAAACAATAAACCCTGAAATAAAAAGATCTGTTGAGATGCAGGAAATTTATATCAATGGAGAAATTATCCATGGATTTTTTTTAAAAAAATCAGTCTGTTCATTTTTCATCTTTGAAGTTCTTAGGAAATCTATCTCAAACACACATCTGGATAGAGATAACTTTTACAAGTGTTGGAAGGGATCTCTGGCAGGTGATTTGGCAACACTGCTGAATAGCTGCAACGGGAGAGAGCAGGCAATTTAATAGACTACTTTGGAAGTATAGGTATGGCTTAGAACAAACTTCAGTGGAGCAAGTGCCTGGGAACACAGTATGTTAAGGATGGAAACATCTATACGTGAATGCACAGAATGTAGCCAATAAACAAAATGAGGATTGATATAGTGAAGGATTGAGAAACAATGTTATGTCCATGACAAAAAATGAGTACAATGATACTGATGAGAGAGCATGGAAGTGCAAGGTAAATTTTGATTGAAGAGGCAAAAGAGCCCTAACCGGTTTGGCTCAGTGGCTGGAGCGTCGGCCTGCAGACTAAAGGGTCCTGTGTTCAATTCCAGTCAAGGGCATGTACCATGGTTGTGGGCACATCCTCAGTGGGAGGTGTGCAGGAGGCAACTGATTGATGTTTCTTTCTCATCGATGTTTCTAACTCTCTATCCCTCTCCCTTCTTCTCTGTAAAAAATCAATAAAATATATATATATTTTTAAAAGAGGCAAAAGAGAAGGAATGTATTTGGGAAAGGAAAAGAAGATCAGAAGGAACAGGCTGCGTGCCGTAGATGGCTGAGCTATCTAAGGGGTCTGGAAATGTCTTCCTTTTTTTGTTGTTGCTAATCCTCACCCAAGGATATTTTTCTATTGATTTTTAGAGAGAGTAGAAGGGAGGAGGAGAGACACACAGAAACATCGATGTGAGAGAGATACATTGATTGGTTGCTTCCTGCATGCAGCCCCGTTGGGCTGGGGATCGGGGATTGAGCCTGCATCCGAGGTACAAGCTCTTGAGCAAAATCGAACCCGGGACTCTTCAGTAACTAGTGCCGATGCCCTATCCACTGAGCCAAATCAGCTAGGGCTGGAAATGTTTTCCTTATGGAGATTCTAAATGGGCACTGAGACAAAGCATCATCTTTGAGAAGGATCTGAATTTACACACACATTTACCGAGTACCTCATTACTAGCTGCAAGTGTTATACCTAAAGTTAGACCAGCGCCCCCTTGAGGTTGGCCACAATCCACTAAGGGGAGAATAAGTCTAACATCATAGTTGCAGGTGCCTATGAGGCATAAATGATTAGCAACACCTATTTTGTACCAATCACTTGGCTTCAGACTTTACTTATGAAGTATATGTATGGCTTAGAGCCAGGGTCCTCTGATCTCTGCATTCCACTTGAGAAAGGGGTTGGGGGGAGATCACAATGAATGATACATGGCCAAAAGTCATGCAGTTAGTGCCAGAACTGAGAGTTGACTCCAAGGTCCTGCAAAACAGCACAACTGTTGTATAAGGCCATGTAAGGAGCATACACTCAAGAGAAGCATTAAACATCTGTGAAGGCATTGCAGAATTCTGGGAGGATGAATAATCGGTTTTTGCAAGCAAAGAAAAGAGGAGACTCAGTACTAAGATGAGGCAATGCATGGTGGGAAAAAAAGCAACTGAAAGACTACCCTCAGTAGAGTGTCAGGACCAGGATCACCGGAAAGCTGTGTGAACTTCATTGCGTGATGTGACATAGGAGAGTTTTGAGGAAGGGAGAGATATGTGTTTTAGATGCATCTTTGTAGAAATAAGAAGACGTGTGTGTTTGGTGCAAGAAGGGGGTACAAAAGGGGCAGAGATAGTACAGAGAGTAAAAATGGGCAAGAGGAAAGATCAGATGGGTTAAGAAATTGATCATTAAGCTTGAGAGACAGTGCTGGTCTAAACTGAGACAGTGAAAGTGGGGACAGAAAGGGTCGAGTCAACAATAAAATTGGCAGTGTTAGATGGTTGATAGGTGTACAATGGGGTGGGAGATGGAGTTTCAGGATCATCCCCAAGCTACGAACTTGATAAATACTAACAGAAGGTGTGAGAAAGACAGTAGGTAGGGTAAATTCTATTTGATTTATTACTTATAGAACATTCAGGTAGATATTCAGTTGAACTGAGCTGGCTTGGAGTTATGGAGTGTGACATGACCAGCCTGTGAGTGGTAGCTGAAGCCATGGAAGTACAGGGGTTTAGTCAGGTAAGAGCCAAGGGTAGGTAGACAGAAGTCAGCACAGGAGACTGACATGCAATGTTCAGATCATAGGAGAGAATCAAGAGTCAAAGCAATCTTGGTACCAAAATCGAAAGAGCTTCAAGAAAGCGTGCCCAGCAGAAGCACACGTATTTACAGACAGCTATTCATTGTACTATCATACATGTTTTTTTTCAGAGTCAGTTTTGTCATCAAAGGAGTTCAGAAGTTCTGGCTTGTAAAATAGCTAGTGGTTGTCATTGACTGTAAGCTCCTTGTACACCAGCACTTGGCTAATTATATTATATCAATGTTTCCCAGACGTTACCGAGGACATGAATCATTAGGAGGCTTGATAAATACAGATTCCAATTCGGGTAGTCTGTGATGGGGCCCAAAGTTCTGCACATCTAACAAACTCCAGGTAATGCTGATACTAGTGTGTCAACCTCACTTTGATTATCAGGTGCTAGACCTGCTAATGAATGCAAACATGGGCGGCTTTCATAGGAACGGTTCATCCAGGTCAAAGGAGGCTCTAGTCTCAGCGCCCTTCGTGGTTTGTGATGCAATTTCAGGTGACATGGTCAGTACCCAGACACAATAACCAAGCCCTGGCACGAGAGGTATGGGATGAACACGGTAAGCTTTGCTTGCAGAAGGCAACATATAGGAGGAGTGTTCAGTTGTCTTTTAATATTTGAAGAAGATAATCTTAACTGCTGCACAGGTCAGAACTGGACTACCGAAGGGAAGTTCTGGGAAGGCAGAAGTGTTTTTTGAGCTGTTGGACAGAATCCCAACTCAGGGAGTAGTGTCTTCCCTCTCTGTGAATGTTTTCAAACTAAGCTTTAGAAGCAAGTGCTGGGAGAAATCTTAGAGATCATGTAGTCTCAACTATTCACTGATTTAACACATGAAGAAAAGAGGTAGAAGTTTATAGGTAACACTCAGGTTATACTGTAAATCTGGTTTTGACATTAAAGACTCGACGACTGTCATTTTAAAATCCAATTAACCTTTACATTCAAAATCTGGAGTCATTATATACAAATTTTAATTCTGGGGGTGAATTTTATGGTCAACTTATTAAGCAAACAAAAAAGAAATTCAGTGTCACCCCCACCCCCCTTTCCCCAGGGGTGGGTTTTTGAGACATTGTTAGGTAGGGATTTGCATCTATAATAATATTAGGACACTATCGAGGACTTAACCATAGATTTCACATGATTAAATAGCTGCAAATGATTACCTAGAGAAGTAATTTGGATATTGACTTAACATGTATTTATGCAAAGTTCTTTTTGAGCAATCACTGGATGTGAGATCTTAGGCTGGTTATGAATGAATTTAATCCTATGGCACAACTGTGGAATTGAGGACTTCCTGGGAAACCTGAGGAGGAGAGGAGCTGGGCTGAAAGGTTGAAACCATCCCTTGTCAGAGTATTTAACTATCTTTGAACCTAAAGTTGATCAGTGGTAATGGCAAGGTGACGGACAAGTTGACCCATTTTCCTCATTGTGATTAAAGGGAAAAGTTAGTTTGGGGGTGGAGGGTAGAGGATTTCATAACCTGCTTTGATTCCAGGATTTGGCTGGGTACCCATGATCTAGGTTTTGCAAAATATATATTGGGAAACACCTTTGATATACTCCAAGACAAAAAATAAAGCTTGCTTCATAGAAAGAACTTAGGCTTTGTTTATCCATAGGCTAATCTTAAAAGCAGATGCATGAGCATGCAAAATACTTTGCCTTCTCCCTTGAAAAGAAACCAAATATGAACCTCATGATTTTCTTCACGTGTGTGATGTTGAACAATTATTCAGTCATGTCACATTCCCACTTCCTGACTCAATCTCCAGCTGCAGAAATTGAGATTAAAAACTTCCCACAAAAGTAATCATTACAAAGGCTTTAAATATCTTTGGGAAAAACGACAGTTTAAAAACAAATCACTATGATTTATTACCATACCAATTAAAACTGCAACAAGACTTAAGTCTTGTTAAAAACAGTTTATATGCCTTTATTCCACAATGATGACACAATAAATAGATACGTCTTATGTAATACAGTAAGATTTTTATTTAGTAAAGCATTCACATTAAGCCATCAAAGTGGATAATGGCAATCAAAATTCATTGGTTGGATTATCGTGTCTTCCAGAAGACTTCAAAAGATATTCAGCATCAAATTGGTCAATTTAAGCTGCTTCATTTTATACTTTTTGCTTAACATTTGTTTCTTCTCACAGTGGTAAAGCCCAGTAGCCGCTCAGCCTCCAGGATTCCGATGAGCTAAGCTGAAAAAAGCACACTCCGCCCTCTCCCTAGTTTCTGTTCAAATTCTACAAATCAAGTTTTTAGATCACCGCTTTAGGACAGAAAACAAAGCACATCAAACTAGTCAATAAATTATTCATGTAATAGATTCATATACATGCAGTTGCTGATCTGTGAATAATCATTTGAAAAATTAAGACTGCTGGTCTGGAAATTTGGGAGATAACCAGTACCATAGGCATTATCTTAAAAAAGAAAAAGCACCTGCCCCGGCCGGCATGGCTCAGGGATTGAGCGCCAACCTATGAAGCAGGAGGTCTCTGTTCAATTCCCAGTAGGGACATCAGCCTGGGTTGAAGGCTCAGTTGCCCCAGTGGGGTGTGCAGGAGGCAGCCGATCCCTGATTCTTTCTGATCATTTTGATGCTTTTATCTCTCGCTCCCTCTCCCTTTCTGTCTGAAACCAATAAAAATATATTTTAAAAAAGAAAAAATGTATCTGGATGAGGAGATACTTCTTTTAGTCCTTGTTCAAATTAAATATGAAACAATAGGAATACTTATTATTTTTTTAGATTTTGGAGGGGATAGCTTCTCAAAATCTTCCTATTGCCTCTTATTAAATACATAGATGTTTAGTTACATCAGAAACTAAGTTATTTCATACAAAAATATTTTGTATACATCTGTCTATCTGAGGATATCATTGGAGCTAGTTGTCTGAGTGTAAGTCCATCAAGAACTTCTTTGAATAACTGTATTAAATTGATTTTTTTTCTGTGATGTCTCTTGGTTAACAGGAAACGCAAATACTGTTTGGTGGGCTGTCATAAATTTGACTTATATTGGAGGTATCACTAAGGGACTAATACTAAGCTCTTTAAACAGAGTTAAATTTTGTACTTCTTAGTAAATTATTTCATTATTAAATGAATTTAAGAGGATTACAAAACCTATAATAATTTTATTTTTCCAAAGCAGGAGATTAAAAAACAAAATTGTTTTAAATTCAGCTTAAAAAATTATTATACTTTCTACCTGAGTTTGTGGAAACCTTTATCTCACAACAAATGAGAACTGGTGAGATCTAAGCTTTCTTTAAAAATGGGCAGACTATCTGTAACCCACCCAGTACTGAATAATGTTAATAATATTTTACATGAAATCTGTAGCAAGATGGAATGAACGCATTTATAGCACCATATAATATTTAGTTTGTAAGTCTAAAAATGGACATAGCTTATTTCAGTAGCAAAATATAAAAATGTATGCACATTTAAATTATTGTTAGAATCATAAAAATTTATAATATTAAAATGGTTTCTGTTTTCAGGATAAAACAGAGGAGAGCTAGGTCACAGAAGCAAAATTCCAACATACAGTTCACTGGCTAATAGCATCTGATGGAAAGGGCACACCTTATGCTTTACATTTTGGAGGACGAGAGTTTAGGAATAAAAGAGTAGCTCAGAATGAAGCCCAGGATAATTCCGATTCCTGGTATAATGCTGACATGAAATCCTAAGTCCCCTCGCTAACATGGCTAACTTTGAAGAGAGGCAGTCAGAGCAGATACCATTAGTTTTTCTCTGCTGTGCGTAGAAAGGCAAGGGAAATGGTTTCTGGGCAGATTCCGATGAAACATGGAAATTAAAAAGTGGGGACTGATGCCCTCAAATGAAAGCATAGCCTCAAGGCCTTCAGGCTGAGTTATGAGTCTGTTTCAACCTATTTCATCTGTCCCCTTTCCCCACTTCATGAAGAATAGATGCATGCTTCTACCAGAGCGAATCCCAGCAAAAGATAGCTTACAGGAGAGCCGAGCAGAACTCTTTCATCAAAGGTGGAACATTCCTGCAAGTGCTCTCAATCCCCTTTCTCCAAAGAAACAGAAAAATAAACAGAATGTAACATCTAATCCTTACACTGTAGTTCCCTTTGGCAAACAAGTTTTAGAGAAGTAAAAAGGTGAATCATCACCTTCCCCACATCAGAGTAAACAGTGGCAGCGTAAACAGTAGCCTGGACAAAACCATGCATTATGGAAATGAGCAAGAAAAATTGTAAACATGGGGATTGTGCAAAAATAACCTATGTTAAAAAAGGAAAAAGGAAGTGGGGGGGAAGAGAGAGAGAGAGAGAGAGAACAAAGTTTGGAAAGAAAAATTACCTAAAGAACAGAAGAAAATTACCAATGTACTTTATGTTAGAAAAGAGTTTACTAAAATATAAGCATAAAACCTTTGTCATTAAATGTTTTAATGTGTTTGTATTAATGTAAAGTTTTTTAAAACATACAATAAATAATATAATAAACAACATTGAGAATGATTTTTGGAAAGATGGGCTAAATTTTCAGAGCTAATTCCCTCTTTTTTTTCTTTAAAGTAAATCAATACTATACCAGGGGTCCTCAAACTACGGCCCGCGGGCCACATGCAAATACAAATATTGTATTTATTCCCGTTTCATTTTTTTTTACTTCAAAATAAGATATATTCAGTGTGCATATGAATTTGTTCATAGTTTGTTTGTTTTTTTAAACTATAGTCCGGCCCTCCAACGGTCTGAGGGACAGTGGACTGGCTTCCTGTTTAAAAAGTGTGAGGACCCTGCTACACATTCCAAGTAAAGTGAAAAGTTTCACTAAAGCGGTATGATAGGACCTCATTTTAAATGAAATAATGCCTATTAGTCAACCACTGCCAAATAATTCTGCATAGCAAACACCCACAAAATCACAGGATCTTACATGCATCATTCATTGCTCACCCAGTCTTCTGTGGGTTGCCGGGACTCAGCAAATCATTCATTTCTCACCCAAGCATCTGTGGGTTGTCTGGACTCAACGGGACTTGACTCCATGGCATTATTGGGTTCAAATTTGCAGCAGGTGTCTTCTGGGACCAGTGAGCATTCTGCAGCATATTCTTCACATAGCGATGGCAGGAGTCAAAGGGAGCAAACCCAACTATGCAAGCACTTCAGAAGCCTTAGCTCACTTTTCAGTTGAGTTAATTACCTTTTTATTGTTGAGTTATAAGAGTTCTTTATATAATGTAGATACAAGACTGTAATTAGATATATGAACAGCAAATATCCCCCCCACCCCCGCTATGTGGGTTATCAATTTAATTTTCTTGATAGTGTTCTTGAAATACAAAGGTTGTGTTTTTTTTTTAATTTTGATACTGTCCCATTTATTTTCTTTCTTTTGGCGTCATATCTGAGAAATATTGTCTAAATTAAGGTCATCAGAATTTTCTCCTACATGTCTTTTTAAGAGATCATAGTTTTATCTTTTACATTTAGATCTTTGATTTATTTTGTGTTACTTTTTGTATATGGTATGAGGAAACAGTCCAAACTTATTTTTTTGCACATACAGATGTCCTAGATACACTTTGAATATCCAGTTGTTGTAGCAACATTTGTTGAAAAGAATAGTCTTTCACCAAGTGCATAAATGGAGGGTTTGCTTCTGGGCTCTCAGTTCCATTCCATTGCTTTGTATGTTTAAACTTATTAACCTTATCATCCTATTTCTATGACTTAATAGTAAATTTTGATATTGGGAATCATCCAATTGTGTCATTACTTTTCAAGACTTTTTGGCTATCTTTGGCCCCCTGAATTTCCATATGATTTTTAAGAAGAGCTTTGTAATTTCTTCATTTAAAAATAAACTGGAATTGTATATATAATTTTAAAAAATTCATTATTAATTTTATTACATACACATCCCACCCCAATACTGAATCTCTTTCTTAAATTTTACATAGATTTATACTGAATAGAGTTACCATAATGGCTTAGCAGTTATGAAAGAAATTGGATTTGGTGTAGGTAGCTCCGAATGCTCAGGCAGAGCACAAGAGCATGTAATTAACAATCTAATAGATAGGAAAGGAAATGGTTGAAATAGGTAAGTGTGGGAACAGTGCTCCAAAAAAAAGAACATAGCACGTGCTGACACAGGGATGTGCGGGAATTCTGTTCCGTGTTTTCAGAAAGCTGTGAGTACTCACTGGAACTCTATGTTAGGTTTGATGATACAAAGTGAGTCAAGAAGTAAACGATGAGGAGATTATGAATCACAATTACTCATATGTCTATATGTTCACATTTTAAAGACTTTCAAATTCTATCTCAGAAAATGTAATCATACTAGTAAATAAGTATCCAAAATCTGAATAATGCCAGAATGAATTAGTAAATCTCTTTAACTCTGAAAAGAAGTGATATATGAGATATGGTTGGTAAGAAAATCATTACATGGAAAACCAAACATTTAGTTTCAAAGCATTGTGAGAGAGGGGGAATGATGTCACATTACAAGGAACAGATATTTTTATCCTGTTGGTAGGTGCCCCAACATAACCAGTAGACTGAACTGATTAGAACTAAAAAGTACCAGCTCCCATGGATTACCTCCTTCATTTTACAGATTAGGTAGCTGAAACTCAGAGATATTTTGGAACTCCAGAGTTCCTGATGTCATATTCGGTGAATATATAT
>NW_006284244.1:2816408-2892297 GCF_000327345.1 Myotis davidii
CTCCCCTGGGTCATTATTTATTTATTATCCTCATCTGAGGACTGTTTTTCCATTTATCGTTTAGAGAGAGTGAAGAGAGAAGGAAAGACATGGGAGGCGGAGAGACAGAGAGATACACATCAGTTGGTTGCCTCCTGCATACACCCCAACCTGGGCCTGGGATTCAGCCTGCAACTGAGGTACGTGCCCTTGACTGGAATTGAACTCGGGATCCTTCAATTCAAGGGCCAATGCTCTATCCACTGAGCCAAACCAGCTAGAGCTAAGTGCTATATGTGTTGTTTTTTTTTTAATCACTTATTTCATTAGACTAAAACCCTAATGAGAAATCAAAATGAGGGCTGGTCATACTGCAGTATGACAATATTAATAAGGGACACATTCTTCTCGGAGCACAGGAGAAGTGCAGCCCACGGCTGTTGGAGGCAATTAAGGAAGAAAAGCTTCACTGAAGAGTGACTTTTCAGCTGAGACTTGGGAGAAATTACTGAGTAGCCAAGTGTAGGAATAGACACCCGAAGAGAGCACAGTATGTGTCCACAGAGATGTGAGGGAATGCAGGTGTTTTCAGGAAAGCATAAGGATCACCAGAGCTATATAGATTAGGCTTGATGGTGCAAAATGAGCAGAAATGAGATGATGGATGTTGAGTGCCATGCAAAGAATTAAAATCCAGTCTTGTAAAATTTCCACCCAAACGACACAATTGGATTTTTTTAAATGATCTTTCTGTTAGTGGTGCAGAGGGTGGATCGGAGGAGAGTGAGGCTAGAGGCAGGAAATGCGGAAAAGGTTATTGCAGTAAAATGGGGCTGAGGCATGAGGGCCTAAACCAGAACAGCAGCTACAGAAATGGAGAGATAGGCACCAATACAAGAGAAATTGAAAAGGCAAAGTTGGAGGGTGGGCTTGCTGAGTAATTACATATGACGCATGAAGGAAAAACAGAACGTAAAGCAAATGAGCTATTTTATTTTCATTTTTCTTCTCTTTCCTATGAATGTAAAGGGTTATGATATTTATGGGTTTTAATGGAATTTATCAGAAGTAATTAAAATAGTTTTAAATATCACAATGCTTTTGGAGAAAAAGGTATTACTTAAGTGTCTGATATTAAGTGATATTAAGTAAGATTTGTATTTTCTCTCATTCCTTAAACTCAGCCACAAGTATAAAGAAATGGAGTCATGCTTTCGGTGTAGATTCTCATTACTGCTATTTATACCTTTCAAAGTGCACATGATTATTAGATGAGAAAGGGGATAAGATGTGGAAATGAAAAATATAGACATGAAAGCCTGATATCTGCCAGTTAAGCTGCCTCTTTTATTTTATAAAATCACTAGGCAAAGCAGTTCATCCCTCAGGGATGAAGGCAGATGTCACACATACAAAACAGTTTGAGGTAAATATAATCAATACTTTTTGGGATTCTGAGAAATTATAGTCACATGTGCCATTGATGAGAAATAAAATGCAGAGTAAGAATTGTAAATATTAAGTATTTATTATACCTCACACTTTTTTCACTCACTGACTGGCAAGAGTGCGTGGCTCTGCTACCTTTATAGAATAATTTCCTTTGTCTTTCAACATTTTATATGTAAACTAGGGGGCCAGTGCATGAATTCGTGCACCTTGAAAGGAACTGTGGGCTGTGAGGCTGCTGTGGGCACAGGAGCAGTCTTGGCCCATCCTCCACACCCCTGCTCAGCCCCTCCCACTGTGGCCCCCAGTTCCCTGTCTGCCAGCAGCTCTGCTACTGCCACCGCCACTCCCATGCGCTGACTGTGCCAGCCCCGCTTGCACCTGCTGACTGCGTGGAGTGATTGGGGCTGGCGCCAGCAGGGGGTGCAAGTGGGGCCGGGCTGTCAATGGGTGCAAGCAGAGGCTGCTGCCCAGATCACCCCTCATGAGCAAAGGGACATGGAGAAGCCCTCAGGGGTGATCGGGACCAGCACCGGGCGCTGGCAGCGGGTGTGAGTGGGAGCTCTGGCACCGTCAGCAGGTGTGAGCAGGGCCGTTGCTGGCAGCAGTTGAGAGAGGTGGCTTCCAGCCCTGATCACCCCTCAGGAGCATGGGGAGGTGGAGAAGCTGACACCCACTATGTTCTGTGTGCACCCCCTGGTGGTCAGCACATGTCATAGAGACTAGTTGTTCGGTTGTTCCACTGTTTGGTCTGTTTGTCTATTAGCCTTTTATTATGTAGGATAAAATAAATATTAAAAACAAATAAAAAGGAAAGATGTCCTATTCAACATTTTATATGTAAATAAAATAAATATTAAAAAAAACAAAGGGAAAGATGTTTCATTCAAAGGTTGGAAATGCTGGTTTAAACCATTACATGGGTCATTTATTGTAAAATTTAAAGGAGTTTTTACTACTTCAATGAGTTATGAAATGTCAAGAGAGAGATACAGGGTATTGTATTTTCAGTGGAGCACAGGTAAGCTGTATCTAGTAAGCTTCAAAAGACTGGGGCAAAACTATGAGAAGGTAAAGCAGTAAGACAAAACGTGAATGTTCATTTTATTCATTTGCTTTTCATGTGTTTGTGTGCAGGGTAGGATTGCCAGATGGAAAAGTACCCCAAAAAGAGTACTACTTAGAAGAAGTGTCTGAGGACAGCAAAGCCCTGGGTCCTCCTGTCTCAGGCAAGTTGAAAGGCAGGGATAAGACATCAGCTCAAATAGAAATCTACAATTGAAATTGGGGATTCACACCTTGCAGTGTCTTATATAAAATACATCAACCCATTTGCCAAATGCATTCAGGCTTGCCCCAGCCCGGATTTGTCACTGAACATTAAAACATGAGTGGCAAGTTACAGGATTGTTGTTTCTTTCTCCTGCTTAATATCACTATATAATCTATCATTAAGCATTTCACAAGTCACATGGCAACTTTCAAGTCATTTGCAATTTAATTGACCAGAAATAAGTGTCCAGACCAGTAAGAATAAGGAAACTACTGCTGAAAAGCACTGGAGACCTGGCTGGCATGGCTCAGTCATTGAGGGTTAACCTGTGGGGCCAGAGGCCCAGGTTATGGGCTCTATCCCCAGTGTGGGACATGCAGGAGGCAGCCAATCAATGATTCTTTCTCATCATTAATGTTTCTATCTCTCTCCCTCTCCCTCCCTCTCTGAAATCAACAAAAATATATTATTTTTTTAAAAAGCATTGGAGACAAGAGACAGAGAAGCCTCAATAGAAATATCCACTTCATTACTTGTCTTCTAAACTGACATCCACTTTTGCATAATGAAAATTTATGGTAACAAGAAATTTTATCACTTCTCACCTTCTGGGAGTTTCAGAGACAACTCTTACACACACACACACACACACACACACAACACAAACAAACACACACACACAAACACTGGAGTTTCTCCCCAAAATAGCCACATTCTTTTATTTGGTGATTCAATACATTTTTAATTCAAATAGCCACCACATAACCTAGGCACAATATTAAGCATTTACAAGCCAAGTATTTTACTGATTTCCTTTTCAATTGCCAGAGAGTACAATATGTGAATTGGTTAAGGGATATACTTCTGTACATTAAAATATCCATGTATTTATACAAGCGTGTGGAACAGAGTTTCAAGAGAATAAAACCAGAACATCGCAATAAATAGGATGTGTTCCTACAGGACAGCAGAGCTTTGCAGGAAGCCATCGAGTCTCTTTTTTCAAGGTGCTTCGTGTTCTTCTGAGCTAGGCTCGCGCTTCCCACAATAAGGGTTCGGGGTTAGTAATGATGGATCCGATTTCTATTTCCCTATGTCCCTATGTCACTTTTTATTTGCATCTCCAATAACAGGAGCAGAGGATATGATCACTTACGTATTTCAAAAGTGTTCACAATTTACCAAATTCTATTTATTTCCCATTTCAATATTTTAAAATGCAAATTAATCTAAGCTCTAGCACCGTCTAAGAGTGAAATACATGTATTTTTGTCAGAGCAACAATATTTCATATCATCTTTGTCCCTCTGGCTATAACAATTCCGTTTAGAAAAATTTACCAAGCTAAAAATAGTTGATCTAGGTTGTCATAAAAAAAGGAATATTAAATACCTTTGGTAAAAATAGATATATTTAACAAGATTAGAAAAGCAAACCGTTATAATGTCAAAAGGAGAATATAAAAATGTACACAATAAAACAAATAAACCAACTTATAGATAAAGTGAAGGTAAGGCCACTCTTCTTTTCAGGTTTGTCTCTTCCACACCAGGAAATGTAGTTCGTGTCTTCTAAATGATAGAAATATTTTATAAGAAATATGGAAAATCCAGTCTTTCTTATCAACAGGACATAAGTTTGATTTATAGCAACATAGTTCCTTTTTCCCCAAAAACCAAGGTTGTAGGCCATAGAACACTCTGGTTTATACATGTGACTATAAGGGAAAAATTCTTAGATTTCTGTGATTTTTAGGCCCAGAATATGGAGCTTGAGAGTTAATAAGCAAGGCAATAGAATCAGGTGCCCATCTGCACTCATTTCCTTCCTGTACTGACATTAACTAAGTCATATCAAGACAACTGAAACAGAACACAGCCAGCTGAGTAAGTGCATGGTAACTCTGTAACTAGCTAGTGATCTACAACATTTAATATTTTTTCCATGCCCGGAGACCTTTTCCCGGTCATTGGGGCCTCCTCTCAAGAGAGCTGTTGCACAACTCCTAATTCCGGTTGGTGTCTCCTCTTTCAGAACACACTGTAAATCCTGAAGGCTGAAAGGTCCCTGAAGCAAACAACTGAGATTATGGATGGCGGTAACGCATCAGTTCTATAACAGAGCCAGCCGCTGCGCTGCACTGCCGGGCGAAGGCGGCATGTGGCGATGCGTTATCCTCCGGCGTTCCCTCTGCACACACAGTCACACTCCTCATGGTGCTCCAGGGCCACGTCAGTGAGAGATTTATGCAATCCCCTGACACCAATCTTTGGTCTCAACTGAAGGACCTGAAGGGAACAATGTAAACGACCGTTAGAATCAATCAATATCTATCCTGTATGGGTTCACAGACAAGTAAAATTTCAGGAAAAAAAATGTATAGATCAACAAAGATCTATAGATTTTGTGCTTTTTCTTAGCAAAAGCATTACGAATATAACCCCCCACCCCTCAAAAAAATCATACATGATCAATTTTCATGAAAGCAAGAATATTTCAATACCAACAATTTGGAAGGGTGCTGCTTCAGAATAAAGAACAGTCCTTAAATTGAAAGAGTCACTATGCACACTTTATTTTACTCATTTCACAATACGGAGAAATTTCACCTTGGTGATGTATTTTGGAACCACTACGGCACGATTAATTTTTCTGTTTGTTAGTTTCGTTCAGTCATTCATTTGTTCGCACATTTAACAAATATTTATGCTTGAAGCAATACACACAAGTACTGCGGTACTGTGAAAAGAAACATGATCACTCTGCAGCTGAGTTTGCTCAATTATGCCACTCATTAATTTTCTTGGCTATACCTCAAGTCCTCTATAAACTTGATGAGATGGATTAGATGTACTTCAGAGGCATCAGCCTCCGTCACAGCTAACTTTCTGCAGCTGGGTCCTACCGTGCAGTATACGGAGATTTGGCGATGACAGTAATGGCTCTATTTAATGCAGTTACTTAGTTACTTCCAGTTTGGGTTGCTGGGATTTTTAATAAAATATATGGCAAAATAGACAATGATGCTAAACATAATTCTTTTCAACACAACAAAAGGACATAGCTTTCTATAATAATAATAAAAGCTTAGTAGGCTAATTAGACCAGACATCCTTCCAGATGAAGCTGGGGTGACGAGGGCCAAGCTCCTTGCATGAATTTCGTGCATGAGGCCTCTAGTGTATTTTAGAAAAGACTACCTGATGTACTTGAAAAGAATGACCTATTTAATGTGCATTACATTTTATTTCTTATAATAGAAGTGACACGTTTTTTAGAATTTATGTTTGAATTATAAACAAACCGTAGAGCACATAATAACATGAAGTTGTCTAGTTTCTCTACTCTCTGGGAATGACACAGATAACTTCATAGAGCAAATTCTAAAAGTTCCTGGACATTTTCATTAATCCAAAAAGGCACAAGTTAAGTCTTATGACTGTTCTTCTTGAAGATTAAAATAAGAAGAAAAAAAAAGAATGTATAACTCATTTGGAGAATGTGGTCATGCCGAAGGCTAATTAGCTAACATTTTTTGAATGCTTATGAGTGCTAGCCACTATAATAAGAATTTTACAGACTTTAACTCACAAGAATTCTATGAAGTAATTTATAACTATTCCCCCTATTTTACACATGAGTGAACAGAAGCTTAGAGAGAATAAGTGGCATAGCCAGTATTTGTACTTCGGCCAAATATGAATTATTAGAGCAATAGATAATAATTTTATGAAGACTCAGAATATACCTAGTCATGCATTCTATTTATTTAGTAACTTTCTTTGCAGAAAGATAAACTGCAAGTCTTAAAATAACTATGGGAAATAGTCAACTTCTAAATTAGATTTTTATTACATTTCATAATGCTAGAATAAAAATGACTAAAAATGTACTATTTTAATGTGGTTAGGAAGACAGATAAATTGCAATATTGGCATAGCCAATGTCTTTAATTCCTATCTCCACGCGTATACATTTTCCCAGTTGGCAAGGGAAAAATTACTATGAAAGGGAAAGGTAATGAAGGCCACCATATGCCATCCTAACTGGCAGTGATGCTAAGCTGCAACCTTACAACCCTTCCACCCCCTAGCAGTGCTTATGTCAAGATGCATTCACCAAACAAAGCCCCTTCTCACACACACACACCCAGTCTTCATCCCTGGATGTTTGTGGAGATCAGATAGAAGAATATTCTCTTTATGTCCTAGTGATGCTGAAGTCTTGCATAAGAAATTCCTACACAAGGTGGTGGGACCAGACTTATTGTTTTCTTTCTCAGTTCTGTTTGAAAGTTCTAACTTGTGAAGAGAAAGTTAGACTTGGACCATGACCAGCAGGTCCCAGATAATATGAAAGATGATCACTGGATTTTCAGGACATAGTTTAGGACACCAGAAGAAAAAAAAACAGGCAGAAGAATATCTCACAAAATTTTGAGGGAGCAGTTCAAACTCTAAATGCAAGCACATGAACAAATAATCCAGGGTAAAGCTAAAACCAGTGGGAAGGAAAAGATTCGGTACAGAGGGAACCATCAAGGAATAGAGGCACAGGTACCATTGCCCAAAGTAGGCAAAGTGCCCTTACATTTTGGGGTGTCACAGAACCTTGGAGGATGGGACTCATTACTAGAATAAGTCAATTGAATGGTATATTTCCCTCCCAAATAAATAGATCTAAGCATAAAAAAAAACTATTCTTTAAATTATGAAAAATGAAATTAGATATATGAAGATATAAACAAAGTAAGATAATACTGGTATAGTAGAGATGGTAAAGCTGGTATAGTAGAGATGAAGGAAAGAAAACTTAGAACTTTTAAGCTCTGTTTTTGCTTCTGCCTTCCCCATGAGGTGGAAAAACCTTCAAAGTGTAAATGAGAACAATGCTCATCAAAAAGAATGAAAGCCCAAGTATTATAAAATATTAATAATATTTTAAGTTATATATAAAAAATAATTCCATTATTCAGAAGTAGTATTAGACTCAGAACTTATTTCCAAAATATAAAACCAAGAAAAATTCAGGGCTCAGGAATGATGAATTACATCAAATGAACCCCCCACTTTTTTCATAGAGTAATTTGATCCTTTATAAAAAAGATGATCACAGAAAAATTAATGATAAAAAAGTAAGACAAGGTTATTACTGGAGCTATTTATGAGAAATTTGAAGCAGGTGACAAGGCAATTCTATTGCTATACATACACACTTTAGGGATGTGGGAAACTTACACTCGATGGTCATGTAATTACCCAGTGGTTCTCAACCTTCTGGCCCTTTAAATACAGTTCCTCATGTTGTGACCCAACCATAAAATTATTTTCGTTGCTACTTCATAACTGAAATGTTGCTACTGTTATGAATCATAATGTAAATATCTGATATGGAGGATGGTCTTAGGTGACCCCTGTGAAAGCGTTGTTCGACCGCCAAAGGGGTCGTGACCCACAGGTTGAGAACCGCTGCATTCACCCATAAAGATATACGTGTGCCTATATATATAATGCATATGCAAGCAACCCCACCCAAAGACTAGTGCGTAATGGATCATTGCCATTCTGGAAGGCCAGTGATGCTATAAGCAGTGTCCACAGCCTTTCCCCACACAAGTTTTATCTGAGACTTTAAAACAGATATTACAAACTCTTTGGCAACTTCCTGCATAACCCCACAACTAATGTTATTTGAAAATAAATTTAAAAGTATAGCATGGAAGAGGATATGCTTCATGGAGGACTGATTTATTTGACCAAAAGCATTGCATGGAACCAGCATCTGAGAGGCTGGTTTGAGAAGGTTAAAATAGCTGGTCTGGATTTTATATCTCTTAGAATGGTGTCATATACCCAAGATTTGTTGGCTAAATCAGGTCTCCAAATGCACTTTGTTTAGTAAAAACTTGCTTTAGAATAATTCAAAATCAAATGACCTTAGGTGGGAAAAGATCACTCAAGTTTAATTCCTATTCTCATCACATCCTTTTATGTTAGGCCATTCAACTCTAGTATCAGCCTGGCCTGTAAGGTATTTTAAGTTTAATTTGCTTAAGAACTACTATATGGAGGGTTTCTTCTTTGTTAGATACCCCAGTTCATGGAGCAGCAATCAGGCTGGCCTCTGGGCATAGCCTGTCTGGGGCTTCTTGAGCCACCATGCTCATAACTGTCTACTTCCTGTAACTGGAGCGGAGACTGTTCCCGGCACTAGGCGCATTAGAAGCATGCAGTGTAGAAATAAAAGTAGGACATGAGTAATGGCAGAAAATTGTCCTATTTTTAATCATAGGCTTCTAGTTTGGGATGTTTTCTTTTAAAAATTGCATTCTAGTAATTGCGCTGGAATAACATAGCTAGGAAAAAAACAGATAATTTTCACATCTTACACTGTTTCATTGAAGCTCAGTACCCTGCTGATGGTTACAAGTTAAAGATAGATCTAGGATGGAAACAGGGTCCATTGTCTTCTGGAATCCAGTGCTTCCTCCCCGCTCACTTTCCCAGCTGCCAACACAATGTTGTTGAAGGGTAGGACAACCATGTCATATGCAGTATAACTTATGACATTGTCCATGTTTAGATTACCTAACAGATAAGGGTTACATTGATATCTTTATGCAAGTCAAAAAAGTCACTTTACTTCTTAATCCGATATTTACTTTTGAAGATTCTTTTATTTAGTAGAAAAAATAAAAAACTACTGAAATGAAGCTATATTGAAATTAAGTCAAAAAGACTGATTTTGGCTTGGTGTAATGTAAAGGTTTTGTAAAAATCAAAGTTGACTCATCAAGAAGGAATTGCTTCCTAATGTATGAATGCTACACGATGCTCTTGGAGAGAGAGAGTGGGATAGAATTTGGGATATTCTAGCATCATGGAGAATTTGGAGTGTATCAGTTCTAAGGTTCCCAAGGCTCTGAAAAACAATAATTGCTAAGTTTCAATATTGGGGTCTTCTTGATTCTGTAAAAAGATAAAAGGGTGAAGCTTCCATAACATGCTCTTTGGAGCAATGTGAATAATAGGAAGATGGATATAATTATGAATGTGTCTTCTTGGGATATAGGTGCCTACACTGCCTCAAATGGAAAAATAAATATCAAAGATCTTCTCTCTCCAAAGTAGACAATGACTCATCTCCAAGTTTCTCTTTAAAATATTTCCCTTCAGCTTTTGAAAAGTTTCACCCATATTTTACCATATAAAAGAACACATTTTGTTTTTTGTATGAGAGAGGAAAATTTCACTGACCACCTACGGTGTACTATCAGAGGATAAGCTTTCAAAATATTTAATGTCTGGTTATTTGAGTTAAAGGTCCTATTTTTAAAAATGAGAACATAAAGTGTATTTGTGGGTGTGTGTTTTTAATGAATGCTACATCCTTCCAAACAAAAATTCATTTCAGATACACTGTTTTGTTATTTTTAAAGCAACAAAATACCCAAAGGAACCCCAAAATAAAATGATATACCTACCTCATGGTATTTTTTAGTCACTTTGCTTGGGACACATTGACACTCATTGCAATTGTGGAGACAACAGGCACAGTTTCCACCACAGCGCTTAACCAGGAGACAACCTGGCCAGAAAATAGTATCGGTTCTCTTTAGTTCTTCCCTTATGGACACTGAGAAGTTACGAGGTGTGCAGCTGTACAACCTTACCTCCTCTTTTAGAAGGTTCAGATCCACCACTGCATGGCATAAAGGAAAGAAAAAAAATAGATGTTCATGCTCTGGACTTGAATACATTCCATTAAACTCTTTTCATAAAGAAATCAAACTATGTCATGAACAATAATCCTGACAATATCCCTCCCTATTGTAGCTATGTTTGGGAGCTGTGCAGCTTGCAAGTTGGACTTTCTATTTTATAGTAAACAAAGCTTCATTATGATTTAGTGTCCAATAAAGAGATGCCATTGTGCAATGTTAAGAACAGAGCCAACAAAACAGTTGAGAGCTATAAATAGGAACTACAGAGGAAAAAGAGGGCTACACCTTTTAACCTTAGTAAAAAAGTAAACAAGGAGACTATTGGAGGGAAGAATAGATTGCCAAATAATGAATACTTTGATTAAAAAGTAAATGCAAGTTTTAAAAAGATTACAAGCTCATGCCATCAATGAAGAACAACATACAGAAACTTGTCGAAAAAACTTCCTTATAATCTTTCTGGCAATAAGAATCATAAAATGTTAAAAGAAAATGAAGAAAGTGAAATTTTGAAGATGGCTGAGTGGAGTGTGAAGTGGAAAAAAGAAAGATACATTTTAAAAGAGCAGAGGTGGTTGGAAAGCACTGCTTCTGGTACATTGAGAATTTCTGGCCTTTGAAATTTAATTTAACTCAGATTTCTATTCTTCTTCTCAAGGATGGAAGAAATGTCTAATGTATAGCCATTGTCTCTATTCTTTTAACAAGTTGGATAGCTATGCTGTGCTTTATTCTTTAAAACAGTATCTATTTGTCAAGACCAAACAAAATATCCTTTGATCAATAGTAAATTCTCAAAGAACCATTGTTTTCAACCACAAAATTATGCTGCCTTAGTGAAATTATATCAAAATAATATGTAATGTTTAATATGAATTTATATCTAAGATATAAATAATAGTCAATTATGATAAGCATATGTAATATAATTTTAATTTCTGCTTTAAAACTTTGACTTTTTTCTCTTTAAAGATATTCAAATAAAAAAATTCCAATAAAATTGAAGGGTTTTGGATAACATATAATTGATCAGAGCTTTTTTCCATCAATACAATTAATGGTTTATTAAACTTTAGGAAAAATTATCTAAAATGTGATAAATCTAGTTAAATACCTTTTGCTAATATTGGAAACATTATAAACAAGAATTGAGGGACAAGAAAAAATATTCTCTGGTTTAAAGATTGCTTCAAATAATCATGAGTATGTAATCCCATTTTAAAAATTAAGTCCAATATTTTAAAATAACAAGGTAACCATGAATCAAATGCTTATTTTCTTGGCTATGTTATATTGTATATGTGATCAAATTTTTCTAAATGTCAAGGGCGTTCATGTGTTTTCCAGAGATGTTTTATAAGTTATGCATATGCAATCATAAATGTAAACATATATAAACTATTTGGTTGACTAAAATCTTAGTCACAGTTAGGAGAACACCAAGAAATGCGAATTCAATAGGTTAATTTCAACATCTTATTCAGTTAAAAATTATCTTTTCCATCTCAATAGAAAAATCACAGTTTTATTTGAGCATGCAAAGATTTCCTTTTCATATGAAAAATGATCCTGTGAAAATAAAGCTTTTGAATATTTAAGGGGAAATGAGTTCATTTTTTGAGTGCTATAAAAGACCAATTTATCTCTAATAAAATTAATGAGATAACCAGGTTAAGTGATGTCACCTGATTTTACCTGATTTCATTTTGATGCAATAATAGCACATGCACATACTGCTCTTTATTGTTAAAGCTACATACGAGCTTCTTTGGATATTTTCTCTAGACGTTACTATCTGATTAAGAAAGGGAGAAAACCTAAAACATGCATGCACATACAGAAGCCAGCTGCCAACATTTGTGACGCTTATTTAAGATTTATGCTTCTTTAGAATGCGAATGAAGCTCTTAGCTTTGAAAGGATATTCATCTACCTCAAATACTTTTAAACACACTATTTCATGAAACTAGAAAATGAGACTGTATATGTTCACTTTAAAATGTTTACTTAACCACAATAAAAGGTTAGATAGATTTCCCAAGTGAACTAAGTTATGATACCTGCTACAATGTGAAAATTTAAACACACTTTCAACTTAGCTTCCACTCATTTATCATGTTTGACACAAAAGTCAAAAGCCCTTTTTAAGTACTAGTTAAGCCTGACTTAGAAAATATGCTTTTTTTTTCTTTTTTTCTGTAGTAGCATGGTATGAATGAGAACCCTGAACCAGAAGAAGAAAGGGAAAATAATGAAAGAGAAAAACATTAGTGCTGTCCACTCTGGGCTAAAAATACAAGAAGGATTTTAAATTTGGTCATCATATCTGAAAATTATGCTTGTTATTTCTAAGGCTTCAAACCCACCTAAGCTTCATTAAAGTAAGTCCTGTTTTTATAAATTAGGATCACAAATTCTTTAAACATTGTGCAGAATTTCTAGGCAAAGTAATAATAATAATAATAATAATAATAATAATAAAAGGAAAAAGATATAGGGAGAGAAAAATCAAGCCCCAACACATACTTAAAACACACACACACACACAAAAAAAATCACTTAACTATAATATTATGGAACTTTCCCTCCCTCTGCAAAATATTTGTAAAGTAAAACTCAGCATTGAAATTTCTTATTTCCTTTTCAAAATTACCACCTAAGACAATATATTCATTAATTTGTCTTTCTGAAGAATGAATATTTTGAGCTCAATGACACCAGTGAAAGTTATTTCTAATGCAAATTTTCTTGTTTAGATTCATCAATATTGCAAGTTTTAATAAAAAAAGGTAATGCTTGACTGAAAAAAACACACACCATGCTCATATTTTATTTTGTTTGTTGTTCATTCTTTTGAGATATTCAGCCCAAGAATATTCTATTACTGTAATGCAATCTGAGGGTGGTCTTTCTAAGATGAATGTGGTAACATGGTGATATGTTTATTCTGTGGAAAATCTATTTCAATGTCTAATTAGAAGCTTTTAAACGTTTGACTCCTCATTCCTTTGTAGAAAGACTCTTGGGAGGGAAGTTGGGTTTGTCTATATAGATGTTATCCCACACCTGCATTTTAGTTTATGTAAAGTTCCAAAAATATACACTGCTTTTCTCGCACTTACTGTATACTTAAAAAGTTAATAGTTTTGGCAAACAGCAAAGGGCTTCAATTTGGAAAGTGCTAAATGAATATTTGAAAGATCTGGTTCAGTGCTGGATGCTTTTAAAACTATCTGCTAGCTGCTGGCCAAATCATTGATCACCAAGTGCAGAGGTACAGGCATAAAGGCGTATGACTAGAAGGAAGATTTTTAAGCTCGAATCCCGAGATCAGCCATCAGAAACCAGGTCTGAGCTTAGAACCTGGTTTACTTCCACTGCTCTTTACAGATCAGCATGATCATCTACTTCCAGTTTGCTAACAAAGGCTCTATTCATGGCTGTTTCAGCCAGCCTCACAGGTCTTCATTTTCCTGTTCTGAAGTGGGAGGGAAGGGAAGTATTGTTCGTAAGTTATTCATCAAGTTATTCATCAAGATCAAATCTTATAAATATGTAACAGCTTTCAGCATCTGGACAAGATTCGGCTGCCCATGGACTTGAACGCCGCTTTCAAATCTCGCTGAAAGGAAACCATGTCTGTTGGCATAGCAAACGACCATGGTTGGGCAAGTCTGAACGTGACCTGCTGAGATGAAAGCTCCTCGCCCAGAAGGGCTGCAACCCTTAGCAGGAAAGGGCCGGAAGCGGGCTTCTCTCTGACAAGATTGAGAAGAACAAGTCTGGTGCAGTCTGGCCCTGTGAATCACTCAAATTAACTAAACATTGCTCCCTCTGCATACATTTTACAGTGTCAACCTATTCTCCAAAGTGACATGGGGCAGATTTCAATGTTTCTGACAGACTTCAACAGATGTTTTTGGGTATATTACAATTATTCAGTTATTGATATTACATGTTCATTTGTGTCTGATATGAAAGCTTTCGGATTCTAATGGTACTAGGAAATTAGCTAACCTTAGAGCAAACTCAGTTAATATTAGTTTCAATTTCTTGACCATGTGGAATCAAGTGTAGTGATCAATACCTTCACTCTTGAAGAGAGATATGCTCTTATGTTCAAAAGTGATCATTTCAAAAGTAAATTTAGAGAGAAGTTATCATAGTGTGGGTTCCATCCTACTATGCTTTCTCTCTTGGGAACGGCTAGTTCTATTTTATGGTGAGCCATTGTTATTTTTCATATTATTTGGAAATAGAAATTGATACAATCCTGACCCTCCCGGACAGGTTAGATAATGAATTCGATAGAGCTTTCCCTTTTCCAGCTCCGAACCTGATTCTTTAGCAGTATGATGATCTCTCTTGAATCTCTAAATCAATATGCCCCATATATTAGGTTTGAATAAGCACTGATTCTTGTAAAATATAATAGAAGACCATCAAAATGATATTTTTGAATTAAAAAAATGACAAGAATATTGAGCAAAAGAATCCATTTATATCTTCCAAATTCACTGTGATAATGAAGTGCCCTCTTTTATATGTGTTCTTATTTGATATGCAAGTATATTCAAATGTTATAAACATGGATTATTTAAATATATCACTGAAGCATTTTCAACTCGACTCACTAGAAGCTATGACAGAAGAATCCAAAACATGAGCTGCTAAGGAAATGAGATTCTAATCTGAAGAGAGAGCTTACCTCTGGATTTTCTTCCAAAAACAAAAGCCTTGCCAAGAAGTTGCCAACCTGGCCTATATAGATCTTCTAAGTCCAACTGCCATCTGTCTGGTTCAAGATAGCGAATAAGGTCTTCCAAGGTGCTGAAGGCAGTGACCGCGTTATTGAGCTGGTCCAGCGGCAAAGCTGAAGGGGGCAGCACTGAGGGGCTCACAGCTTCTGTGACTTGCTGAAAGTAAAAGCAATCCTCTGTTAACCATTTAGAGAAGGCAATGCATTCCTTCTGGACTTGGGCAAGAAGTTCGGCACACTAAGGCTGTACACACACGGGAAATCAAATCGCAGTCAATTCCAGTTAGAAGTCGTGACTTTGCAAGACTTCATGTAGATGGACCCCCGTAGATTTGCTGTGTAGTCAATGAGAAAGACATTAATTTCATTACCCCAAACCTCAGGGGGTGTGGCTACCTGTTGCTTAAATAAAAACAAACAGTTCTCCAGGGTTCAATTACAGACTTAAAATGGAAACTCTAATAAATACAGTTCACCCGATTTATGGTTGTTTTATACCTTTCACTTTCCTTAATCTGGAAAATGTCTATGTAGTTATGCAAATGAGTGTCAGATGAATTAAAAATGTGCAGTAATTAACTTATAAAGAATGACAACAAAAGGCAGGCGAAAGGCTTTTGACTTTGGAGAAAGTGTTAACCACGATAGTTATAACCCACACTTTATAACTTTGATAAATTTGCCTAAAATTGTTTTTAATTTTTAATAAACAGGTTTAAAAGACAGATACTGGAAGAATACCTTGGCAAGTGATATAGCTTTCACAGGATTAGTATCCAGAGTATACCAAAAAAAAAAAAAAAAAAAAAAAAAAAAAAAAAAAAAAAAAAAAAGACAAAGACTGTAACTAAATACAAAATGGGCAAATTCCAGACCAGAAGTTTGAATGGCCAACAGACATAAAACATGCTAAACTTCATCAGTTTTCAGAAAAATGCAAAACAAAATAAGATACTATTTCACATCCATCAGATTTGCAGGCATTTAAAAGCAAGGGCTGCCAAGGATGTGGGTAAGTTGGAATTTCTCTGTGCTGCCCGCAGAAGTGAGCGTAAATTGCTTTAGTTTACATAAGTTACTAGAGTTGAAGATTTATATGTCCTCAACCCCTGTAATTCACTGTTAAGGTTTATACCCTTTTATTTGTGCACATGAAAATATGTGCAAGGATATTCATCACACACACATTGTTTAAAATAGAGAAAAGCTGAAAAGAACCTAAATGCCCATATATAGAACAATGGATCAAAATACTTCATTTTAAATGGCAAGCAATAAAATAAGACAGTAATTTCAATAAATCTTCAATAAGGACTCCTCCCCCACAATTGTTAACATGCACTAAAGGTAGGACATGTTATCAGAACTGAACTCAAAATAGGCAAAATAAATAAATGAACAAAATGCTCAACTTAGTTTTTGGATTATTTTGTAATTTAATTTTTTGTAGCAAAGGGGAGAGGAGTATGAAATAAACATTTATGTGGATTGATGTTCATTATAGTAGTATTAATAATAATAACAAAAAGTTGAAAACATTCTGAATTTATATTTGTTGGGATAGTTAATTACACTAGTGAAATGAAATCGTGTATAGACATTAAAAATGAGGTTCTCTGAGAATTTTTATTAACAAAAGAAATGCCTACTAAGTAGTAATGACAAAAATAACAAGCTATATAAAAATAGTGTTCATATGCCATAATGTCAACATACATAAATTGAAACAAAATAAAAAATCAACAGTGCCTAAAATGCTGTGTTCATCTATGATTTAAAAGAGAAGGGTGATTTTAATTTTCTTTCGTGTACATATCCAAATTTTCAACATTTTCTATAATAAATATGGATTCCTTTCAGAGATCAGGTTATAATAAAAAACAACTATGAAGTCAGCTTTTCCTTTCATCCTCATTAGATCCTTGGCTAGATAAGGAAAACCATGTACTGTATATAGCATCTTCTAACTTGTCTCCTTGCCTTTAATCTTTCCTTATTCCTTCTATTCAATGCTGTATAACCTTGGGTTAATCTACCTAAAGTAAGTTATCACTGATCATGTGATGCATCTGGACAAATGCCTAGGGTGATTTCTCATCTGGGGGATGAGATCCAAATTCCTTACACTGTACTCAGGCTCCTTACGATCAGACCTTTGCTGACCTTTCCCATCTAATCCTCTGCTCATCAAAGACACGCACATTTTGTTCCAATCAATCCTGTCTCTTCACTAACTACTGCAGATGTCTCATTCATCTCAGACCTTGTACTTCCACCCATGATAAACGCTGCTCCCCTTCTCCCATATGCAAAACCCTTCTCCCTGTGATCCACCTAATAAATCTTTACCATTTATAATGGCCTTCCTTGAAACCCAATTTATCCATAAAAACTTCTTCAATAACAGGGCCATCATTGTCCCATATATCTCAATTGTATCAGCTTGATAAAGATTCCCTCTCTGGGCTGTCCTCTGGGCACATGGCTTGAAAAACAGAAGCGACTCCACAACTTCGAAAAAGGATGATTGCTCTCTTGGGGCAGGTCCAGCTCCTGTGGGGGTTTGTGGGTATAGAGTCCTATTTGCACACAGAGGGTGGGAGGGTGGAATTTTATAAAAAACAAGAGGCATGAAATTAGTCTATGGGGGTTTGGGGGGGAAGGGTCCCCTCAGCTCGGCCTGCACCCTCGTTAATCCAGGTCCACTTGGGGGATTTCCGACTGCCGGTTTAGGCCCGACTGCCGGTTTAGGATCGGGCCTAAACCGACAGTTGGACATCCCTCTCACAGTCTTGGACTGCTGGCTCCTAACTGCTCACTTGCCTGTCTGCCTGATCACCCTTAACTGCCCCCTCTGCCAGCCTGGTCACCCTTAGCCGCATCTGCCTGCCTGCCTGATCACCCCAATGCCCACCCCTGTGGGCTTGGTTGCCCCTAAATGCCCCTTCTGCTGGTCTGGTCACTCCATGCAGCCTGCTGCTCGGTCGTTTGGTTGCCCCTCACTAACCCCCTGCCAGCCGGGTCACCCCACACAGCCTGCTGCTCAGTCGTTTGGTCACACTGCACTAACCCCCCTGCCGGCCTGGTCACCCCATGCAGCCTATTCGTTCATCTGTTCGGTTGTGATGATCACTTAGGTTTTATATAGATAGATAATCAGCTGAAATGAATGTGGCACCCTTAGATCAGCAATGATTTTATTCTTATTTTAAAGATTTATTTTCAATAATGTCAAGAATCTGGCTAAAATATTAGTACAAAGATGGTCCCAACTATTCTACCTAACTTTTGAGAATGGAAACCAAATTTAATACATTCCCTATTTACTCCAGGTATTTTTAAAATTGTCCAAAAAATTCAAAAGTTCTTTAACAGAGAGTACGATTATGACTGGTAATTAAATTATAGGCATAAATAAATATCCAATAAAAAGTTCCATTGTTAATTTAACCAATTTGGTTAATATTAAACTTCTAGCATGAAAAAGTTAATGCAAACGTTTTGCAAATTTAAAAACATAAGTCAAGATGTATATGTTTATGTAATGTGTAAATTCAAGTTCAGTAATACTCTAAGAATAACTGAGTATTACTCATGACTATGACAATATAAAACAAATTAAATGTGTCATAATCTGTACGGAGAGTAAATGTATGGAAAACTAATACAAAAAGTGTATATTATTCATTAAAAATGTCAGAGTGGACAGTTAGACATGATATAAAATGATTACTTAAGCTATTTTCAGTTAGACCATGATCCAAGAATGAGTTGGTTCATTTTGCTTTCTTCATCTGTTGGACACTCCGTATAGAGCATTCCTTTTGAAGCAGTAAAAAGTTCCCACTGAAGTCAATATTGCTGAGACAAAGGTTAAAGTATTTATACAAAAGAAACCAAAACAATATAAGCCTGCAATGTTGGATGAGCAAAATATACACACGCAGGGTTCAATGAAGTATCAGAACAGCAATCCCTTCACATGACAAAAGTAGGGAGGGAACGACTTGGTATATGATACTACATTCATATATTGGTTGAAATATTTACATTAAAATAAGATCAATTTCAAAAATAAACACACACACAGCAGTTTGCACCCACCCAAAAAAACAGGAGGGGAAAATCAACTCACTTCCCCTAGATTCAACCAATCAACTCCAGGGCAGAACAGAGGAAGCTGTGCTTTTATTTAAGGGCTTTCTCATGACTGCACCCCACCCACTATTTCAAGGAACAACGAAAGTCCTTCACTTTCCAAGTTCTGCTTTTCTAGGTTGCCTAAAGGGATTTCCAGAGAAAAGGGAGCAATGGAAAAAAGAAGTGAGAGGCAAAAAAGTCCTCTTTTTTTAAGTTTTAATTTTTCCTATAAGCAGAAACTCTTCTTTTCAGCACAGGCTCATAGAATTTTCTCCAGTAATTAGTGTCTAGAAAATTCGGGCAATACTTATGATTGGGCCAAATGCCTGGAATTGAATTTTTCACATTCCCCATTCCTTATCTCTTTTAGTCACCCTGAAAATAGAGACTTATTACTAAGTTATGGATTGTTCTAAGGCTATTTAGTAGGTGACACTGGTCAGTGATGAAAAGCAGAGTTTCTTGGTGTTCCGTAATGCAAACAACTAAACCAACACCCCCACTTTAGTAAGCCAGAACAAAGACTTTCTGCGGTTACCTGCACGGTAGCAACGATGACCTGCGTGGACCACCTAGTTCTAGGCTACTGAGACCCCTGCAGCACAGTATTTGAAAGGATAGATTGTGAAAGTTGAGAAAAAGAATCTGAAATCTCAGTGCAATGAAGTGCCCTGTCAAACCGTGCAATTCTAGCAGGTCAGTACCATGTGCTAAAGATATTACACAAAATGAGGTTTTTTTAAAAAATTCCTTGGTGAAATTCATTATGAATGACAGCATGATATGAGAGAAGAACTCTGATCAGGAGTCAAGGAGCCTGGACTGTAATCTTGGAGCTGCTCGCATTTCGGAAAGAGAATTTGGGCAAACACTGTAACCGCTCTGAGCCTCCGTTTCCTCCTACCAATCTTGGCTGCTAATTTTAGTGACTGTTAAGTTTCTTTATAGCTTTTAAATTTCATAATTTTATGTAAATGCCAGATGGTCCATCTTCCCCACATCCTTCTCAACATTTGCTATCTCATATTCTCTAATACTGCTGTTCTGACAGGTGTGCGTTGAGATCTCATTGTGGTTCTGACTTGCATTTTCTTGATGATTAGTGATGTTGAGCATCCTTTCATGCATTGTTGGGCATTTGGGTGTCTCCTTTTGAAAAAAAAATTCTATTCACTTCCTCTGCCCATTTTTAATCATATTTTTTGTTATTGAGTTGCAGGAGTTCTTTACATATTTGGGCTATTAACTCCCTATCTAATATATGGTTTTCACATATTTTTGTCCATTCCACAAGTTTCCTTTTTATTTTGTTGATTGCTTTTTTTGAAGTACAGAAGCTGTGTAGTTTGATTTGGGGATAGCCTTTTTGCTGTGTTTTTAGTGTCATTTCAAAAAAAATCTTATGCACTGCTGGTGGAAATGTAAATGTGCTTAGCCACTATAGAAAACAGTATAGACGTTCTGCAAACATTGTGAATTAAAACTACCATATGATCCAGCCATCCCACTTCTGGATGTATAGTCAAAGGAAATGAAAATAGGAATATCCAAAGGAAATGAAAATAGCATATTGAAAAGACGTCTACACTCCCATGTTTATTGCAACATTATTAACAATAGTAAAAATATGAAAAAAAACCTAAGTATCTATCAATATCTGAATGAATAAAGAAGATAAGGTAGCCCTAACCGCTTTGGCTCAGTGGATAGAGCATAAGTCTGTGTACTGAAGAGTCCCAGGTTCGATTTCGCTCAAGGTCATGTACCTTGGTTGCGGGCACATCCCCAGTAGAGGGTGTGCATGAAGCAGCTGATTGATGTTTCTCTCTCATCGATGTTTCTAACTCTCTATCCTTCTCCCTTCATCTCTGTAAAAAAAATCAATAAAATATATGTTTTTAAAAAAGAAGATAAGGAATACTGTATATTATTCAGCCATGAGAACATGGCTAGACCTTGAGAGCATTATGCTAAGTGATGTAAGTCAGACTGAGGAGACAAGTACTATATGATCTCCCTCACATGCAGAATCTAAAAAGACAAAACTCAGGAAACAAAGAGTAGAATGGTGGTGCCAAGGCCTGGGGGTGGGAGAACTGGAGAGATGTTGGTCAAATGGTGCAAACTTTCAGTTAGAAGCGAGTAAGCTCTGGAGATCTAACACACAGCATTGTGATTAGAGCGCACAATACTGTATTCTATACCTCAGAGTTGCAATAGGAGACTAGTTCTTAAATGTTCTTACCACAAAATAGAATTGATAATTAAGTTACAACCTGTGATTTGATAGAAGTGCTAACTACAGTGGTAATCATAGTGCAATACATACATGCATCACAGCAACATGTCTACATCTTAAATTTCCATGTTATATGTCAATTATATATTAATTAATAAAAGGGTCCTACACTGCTTTGGCAAAATTATCTGGAAAGCCTTAAAAACAAACATACTACTTAGTAAATTGCTGGGGCTGAGGTCTCTCTTTTCCCCCCTTAAATCTTCCTTGCTGTTTTAGATTATCAGTAAATTTGAAGAAACACTGTCCTCTGGTAAAAACTAACATAATCCAAGACTTATATTTTTCTTCTGTCCTAAGCATGCATACAGGTGTACCCTCCTCAGAAGATATTCTTTCTAGAAAGCCATTTCCAGCTTATGAATGAAAGCTGTGTGGCTCTAAAAATCAGAAGAAAACAGGTCCATGCTTAGAGAATTGCTATCGACATGTTTCAAATACAGATATGTGCTGTGTTATGGACTGAACTGTGTCACATTAAAATTCTTATGTTGAAGTCCCATCCCCCAGTACCACATATTTGGAGACGGGACCTTTAAAGAGGTAATTCCGTTTAAATGGGGTCATTAGGATGAGCCCCAATCCACTATGACTGGTCCTTGTAAGAAGAGGAACTGTGGACCCAGATACACACAAAGGAACGACCATGAAAAGACACGGAGAAGACAGCTATCTACAAGCCACTAAGAAGGGCCTCAGAATAACCAATCCTGCGGACACCTTGATCCCAAACTTCCAGCCTCCAGATCTGTGAGAAAATAAATTTCTGTTGCTTAAGCGACTCCATCTGTGGTATGTAGTTTATAACAGCAACCCTGGCAAACTCATACACGCTGTCATGGACTTCTCAACTTAAAATCTACCATACCCGCAAAGAAAGGTTAATATTATACTATGTCCGTTAAATCATTTAACAAACATTTATTAAGAAGCCTATGACGTGGGCACTGTGAACAAAACAGACCAAAATGATCGCCCCTGTGAAACTTAGCCTTAAAAAGCCAAGCATTCTGTCATCAAAAGAGAGATTCTCTCCTTTGCCAGAGCTAAGCCAAATGGACAATTGGCTATAATGAGCCACATAGGTAACCCAGGAAGTATCCCCCAAGTCCTGATGAGTGTGGACTAGAAAAAAAGTGAACTCAACGTAAAAGGATAACTGAAAAACAAATATGCCCTCCTATTATTGAAAAACAAGCCCATGTGTTCGGACATAATAACAAGCCTACGAGTCTGCTACAAGCTCAAGGCAGCCAGTGTGGCTGCAAGAGCAAGTTCCCTTTCTGACTTCCAGTGTTACTTTTGAAAAATCAACATTCTAGTGTTTGTGTATTTTCTTAAATATTTTATGCACTTATGATCATCTTTTCCTTTTTTAGAAAAAGAAAAGCAGACTCCCTGTATGGGATAGTACTCTCTGACCTACTTAAAATTCACCAATAAAGAGTTATCTCTAAGAAAACCCGTAGCTTGTCATTTTATTAGAATTTTTGTGGTGAGTGCAATTTAAAAAAATACAACATTTACAATGAATCTTCCTTGGACAAATACACACACACAAAATGTTTACCTTGAGTAGCATAGCAACTGTTGCAAAACGTCTAGGGCCTACGAAGATTTATGTTGAAGATTTCTGTTGGCGCTTTCCCGGCCAACGGCATACAGTACATTTCAAACTGATACGGAGCCTTTCACGCCATTCATACCGCACAGAAGGTTTAGGAATGCAGACTAGGCTTTCTTGTTGTAGTTATTAAAAACAAGAGACCACCGCAATAATAATTCAGGTGTTGTAAGAAAAGGAGAAACAAAAAGTCCATTTTGGTGTTACACCCCTTCTTTAAAGGTGCCGCCAATCTGGTTTATAGAATGCTCAGCTGATATACTGTCCATAGTTCTGACTTCTAACGAGCTGAGGAAGCAGACAGGGCATGCAGACAAAAATGCCTGCCAGGAACAACTGACGGAGGTTCTGTAAAGACGCAAGAATGCCCTGGAACAATTCATTGAAACATGCTTCTCTGTCCTTCTCCCTCTTCTTATCTGAATTCATCCAAAAAGTTATCTGGGTTATGTTTTTAAATTATTTGTAAGCCAGCAAAGAAACGCAAATGCTTGCATTCCTACTCAGGAACAGATGTTTTAATACCGTTTGGGTGATGCGGATTATATAGTTAGTGAGAAATCTAAGGGAAGGTGGCCAATTGTATTCAGATTGGGTCTTAATATTGAGAGGTTCTTGCTGAAAGAGCATAATAATTGAATAAAACTTGAGGCCTCTAGACAAGCGAGTATAAAAAGGGAAGAGTGTTTATCATGAAGCACTTAAAAGCGTAATTCCAAAGCTCAAACCTGACACTGAACCTCAAATGTCCTAAGTTTCATGGTGCCAGGCAAACCCTGAGTAACAGCAGCATTCTGGCCAGGCCCATACCTGGAACCAGAGATGATCAGCTTTGCCAAAAATGTTGTCTTAGAAAAAGTGAGCACAGCCTCTTCCTAAATTAGTGGATGAAGCAACTGCTACTGGCTTAATTTTCCTAACAGCATGAAACCTGAGAACTACTATAATCTGACTGCATTTGTAAATTGCGATATTGCTACCCTCAGATCCTCCACACCTAAAGCATTAATGGTCTGCAGTCACCCCAGTTAAAGAATTTCACCCTAATGCCAACACCTAAGGTCGGAAGGACTCAGAAGAAGACAACCTCTTACCAGGGTACAGGCTGACTGTGGGCTGGCGAATCAGGGCCCACAGACTTTTCCACCTTCCATAAACTTGTGGGATAGAAGGAATAACCTATATTGAAAACTGAAATTCCATGAGACGACTAAATAGCACACTCCCAAGCACAGTTTCCACAATGGCATCTGTGGGAAGCCACAATTAAGGGTTTTTTTTCCTACCAAGATTTTAAAAATGATTCCTCTGAGTCAAAAAAAAAATGTGACAGGGCATTAAACAACTGAAACGACATCTAGCAGCTGTGAGTGTACGACACAGAAGCATTCCATGACTTTGTCCCCCCTGATTTTTTTTAAAATATATTTTATTGATTTTTTTACAGAGAGGAAGGGAGAGAGATAGAGAGTTAGAAACATCGATGAGAGAGAAACATCGATCAGCCGCCTCCTGCACATCTCCTACTGGGGATGTGCCCGCAACCCAGGTACATGCCCTTGACCGGAATCGAACCTGGGACCTTTCAGTCCGCAGGCCGACGCTCTATCCACTGAGCCAAACCGGTTTTGGCTGTCCCCCCTGATTTTATTATATTGTCTGCTTGGGGGTTTGCTTTGTTACAATGCTCAAGAAAGGATCAATAGTAAGGAACTTCCAGTGAAAGTGAGCGTAAACGGTTAGAAGAAAAACACACCTTCACGAAACACATGAATGAACGTGCATCTCAAACCAGATCCCTAAACTCTCTTTCTTACAAAAACATATCTCATAGTTCAATATTTACTCAACATATCATTCAACAACCATGAAGGGAAATGTGTGACATGTTTTGTGGGGCTTTAGCCAATAATGGTGCCTACATTGATAGATATTTTTAATGATGTGTTTAATAAGTTTAATAGTGAGATCAACACCCTCAACTTATTCCAATTTTGTGTGCGTAAAAAACCTTATTTTTAAGGTTAAGAAACAATGGTTTAGAGTTATTTTAAAATGGTTTGACAATATAAAAAGAGTGCGAGCAAGCAGCTGAAACTGAGGACAGTAAACCCCTCGGGAGATTGATTTGAGGAGGAAAAGGAGACAGTCTAGAGGAAGTAATTAGCACGCATGTGAGGTATAAAGCTCACCAATGACTCCCCATCCCTATAGCTGAGTCTAATGGTCCATTTTCTCAGTCTGTATTCTAACTAAGAAGTGTTTCTGCACATTTTCTCCCAAACTCCATAGATGCTTCTCCTTGGTTAGCTCTGTTTGCTGGATCCTCTTGATCAGTGGTTCTCAAACTTCTGGCCCTTTAAAATACAGTTCCTCATCTTGAGACCCAACCATAAAATTATTTTCGTTGCTACTTCATAACTGTAACGTTGCTACTGTTGAGAATCATAGTGTAAATATCTGATATGCAGGATGGTCTTAAGCGACCCCTGTGAAAGGGTCGTTCGACTGCCAAAGGGGTCGCGACCCACAGGTTGAGAACTGCTGCTCTTGATCATCTTACTGCTATATGCTGAAATGATCCAAGGCTCATTCCTTGGGCCTATTTTATTTTCTGTCTACATTCTTTCCTTTGGTGATCTCATGCAGTATCAAAGCATTGCATGCGATTGACATGGTGATCTCATATAGTATCAAAGCATTGCATGCGATTTACATGCTGACTCCCATCAAGTTCCTATCTGTAACCTACATCTTTTGTTACCTCAGTAAATAGCAGCACCCTTAGTCGGAGTCACCCTTTGTTCATTTCCTTTGCATACACCCCACATGACATTATCTTGATTCTACCTTCAGATGAGGGTTAGAATCTGTGATTTATAGTAAGAAATATGTATTGGGTCTTGTCTCCAGGAATTTCCTAAGTGATGAGAGCAATAAGGCTGTCTTTTGTTTATGGAGTGGCTTTTGGACCCCACCTAAACATGGTGGCTGCCAGAGAACCAAACATGTCGTTAAAGGTTTGTACTCTCAGGGTCCCTCAACCTCCAGGGAGGGGAGAGGAACAGCAGGATGAATCAACTGGCAGAGGCTAATGCTTAACTCAGTCATGCCTCTGTAATGAAGACTCCCCAAAACCCCAAAAGTACTGGGTTCAGAGAGCTCCTAGATCGCTAAACAAGAGATTGGGGGAGAGAGATGTGCCTGAAGAGGGTATGGAAGCTCCGTGCTTTTTCCCTCTACCTTGCCCTATGCATCTCTTTCCTATGGCTCTTTCTGAGTTTTATCCTCTTATAACAATGGCTGACCTACTAAGTAAAATGTTTTCCTGAGTTCTGTGATTCGCTCTAGCAAACTAATCAAACCCGGGGAGGAGGTTGTGGGAACGTCTGATTTACAGCCAGTCAGCCAAAAGTATGGGTGACAAGCTAGAGTTTTGAGTGGCATCCTGAGTTGTGGGGGGTTCATAGGAACCCCCATTTTGTAAGCAGTTAGTCAGAAGCCCAGGTAAAAGTCTGGGCTTGCAACTGGTGCCTGAAGTGTGGATGGAAGGGGCAGCCTCGTAGGACTGAACACTTAGCCTGTGGAATCTTACACTGTTTCTAAGGTAAGAGCGTGTCAGAGTTGAGTTGAATTATAGGACACCCAGCTGGTGTTCAGAGAATTACTGTTGGTATGGGAACCTTGACCCCACCCATTAACATTGAAATTGGTCTAAGAACATTGGAAAGAGAATCTGACAACTTTTCACCTCCTCCGCTGATACCGTATTATAATCCAAGCCATCATCTGCAATCGTCTTCTAACAGGCCTCCTTGTTTTTGCCTTTGCAAAATATGTATCTGGCTTTAAATACTGCACTTTTTTAAAAAGGACCTTTTAACATTCTCTAGATTGCTCACAGAGGATCCCAACTTTGTACAGATTTCATAAACCTCTGTTAACCCACGTGCCTCCTGAAACTGCCACTCACCCTGCCCTGGGGACGGTTCTAGCTGGTCAGAAGACTTTCACTCATCCTCACACAGAGGACAGAGGACAGAGGACACAAAGTTCCTTCCTCAGAGTAGGAGAGCCATGGCCACCAGCCAAAGTAAATTAAGCATTTTTGTAAATTACATGAAACACACCTCATTTATGTGTGTGTCTGTATGAATAGATGTTTAGGAGGAATGATATCTCCTCCCTTAGGAAATCGTTTAAAGATTTAGTAAAATAGTGTAATTGATTATTTTAATAAACAATTCAGCATTATTTATACAATTAAACAATGATACATACTTAGGAGCTATATATGTATTTCGTTATCCCCATTAGATTGATTTTAGTCAAGGTAAACAATTATATTTTAAAGTTTAGTTCATGGCTGCCATTGGTTTATGCTGGATGGAGTGACATTACCTACTTAGTCAATGTTCGTTGATATCCCCACCCAACATTCTTATAACCCTGATATGGCAAATCAGAGCTTGTCCGGCCCCACAGGGGAAAATCCTTGTTCAAACTTCTTTCTCTGCTAAAACAGATTTATATTCAGGAGTTCTTCTGGGGGGAGAAATTAGCATTTCACAACAAGAAGTTCAGTAAATGCAAGTTGAGGTATGTTTATGCCATGAACAGCTCCATGCTGAGGAACTTTTTTAAAAAAGTATAATAGTATCCTTAACTCACATCTCTAATTTCAGTTTTCTAAATTCTTATTCCTTGCCTATAAAGTCTTTCTATGCAATGAAACAAACAGAAACCCCACCAACACTGCAGGATTGCACAAGTCAGGCTCATGTGCAACTGTTAATTTAATTACAGTGTCTGGAATGGTGTTAAAATAAACTTCTATAAAGTAACTAGACAGCATGCAGTGCTCATTTTAATGATGGAGGAAAATATGAATGACAATTATTTTATTGAGTGCTAGGTCATTTTCTTTTATATTTTTAATTACTCTGTGATATTCCTATTATGCCATGCAGTCTTCAGTGCTCACCAATAAATGTAAACACCTCCATAAACTAAAAGTGGAAACAGTTATATGTTCTTTCAGTTATATGTGTTCCCACTGAGATGGTGAAGATGAGTAACATGGCCACTGTAGGGTTTTTATCTCCTGGTGGGCAAACCTGTATTGTTGGGTAAGGACAACAGTGGTTAAAAATGCAGTGCTGTGACAGCAATTAATTCTGCTGGAAGAATTAGGGGACTTCACAAAGAAGAGGTGAAAGGTAATCTAGAATTCAGAGAATACAGAAATACTACTGCAAATTAGCAGGGAGAAGCACTTCAGATATCTACAAAGAACCTTAATTGGGAAAAACAATGGTGTTGAGTTAGGAGTGAGGAAGAATGTGTCTAATGCTTCGCCATTGGCTGGGAGAGCAGATGACTGGAGGTGAGACTGTGAGACGAACTAGGGTCTGAGTAGGAAGTCTTCCTGTGTGCCACACGGTGGAATTTGTACTTGGAGAGTCAAAAGAAATTTTAAGAAAGGTGGGATACGATCAAGTTTTATTTATTTATTTTTTTGCTTTCTACTTCCAGTTTATAGATTAGGGAAATGGGTATGTAAACTCTGGTGGGAGTCATAAGGAAGGATTTGGATTTTGAGCCTTTGCCTGTGCTCTTTCCGTTTGTCAGCAATTACCTATATCTCCCCTCTTCACTTAGCGAATCATTGCTCTTCCACAATGGCTGGGCTCCTCCAGGAAGCTTCCACTCACCAGGCTGCTCTCTCTCCATACTCCTGACACCAAGCCAACTGATCCTGCCAATGCTATATCATTCTGTTCAATATCACCAGCGCTGCCCTGAGTTGAAATCATTGCACGTGACTCCCCCACTTGCCTGTAAGCTCTTTCAAGACAGAGGACAAGACTTACGTCTTCTGGATTATTTTGATTCCGAATGCCTTTTAGGGCCTAGCAGAAAAAAATATTAATGAAAAAAATTTTATTCTTTATGATCACCATGATTGAGGAAATGATGAGAAAGGTGTCAAAGTCGTTGACTGTGGGGTAGAATCAACAGCAACTGCTAGCTGACGGAATAGAGGAAAGGAGAGAATGCGTCAACAAGTGACATAGTTACCCAACATAGACAGCCCAGGGAAGTAGGGAAGAAGGAAAAGTTCAGGTTGGATTATTTAGGTAGGAAAGCTATGGAGCACTTACATGGATGCGTCCAATGGACAATTGCAAACACTTCCCTGGCATTAGATATTGAAGACTGACTAGTGAGGTTGATAGTCATTAATATAGTATATGTTACTTAGTGCTATGTGAAAGAGCATAAATAACATGAGAAGATGATCAAGCAAAGGAAATGCAAGTTTCCCAATATTTAGACAAGTGGCCAATGCAACGGAGCCAGCACCAGCAACAGATCAGTCAGAGTGGCGAGAGGAGAACCTGCAGGCCCCAAGGCATTAGTGATTTTGCTGTCGAAGGAGAAGCAAGTTTAGAGACATGGAGATGGATAGCAACATCAAAGTGATGAAAAGGTCAGGAAAGAAGAGCATAGGCCACTGCAGTTACTAAAGAGGAGTCTTCTGTGTCCTTAGATATATTGAAGTGCCAGTGACGTAGATAAGGAAGAAAGAGGGCCTTTACAAAAAGGAGCACAAATGAAGAATGAGTAGAACTTATTTCATTACGTTTGACAGACAGAAAAAAAGAAGGAAAAAGAACAATGGGCTAATTTGATGGAAGATTAGAAGAAAGCTTAATATAATAAGGAGATAAATCTATGTATATTTGCAATCAGAAAAGAAGAAGCCTAATGAAGGAAAGGAATTTGAGGACAGAGGGGAGTTAATAGCACTGCAGCAGAGAGAGCAAGACTATCCTGCTCTCAAACTGCACGGAAGAGAAAACTCTCACAGCATTTCTGAAGGATGACTCGACATTGTTTCTCACAAGCATTAAAACTCCCCATTTTCACCCTAGCTGGTTTTGCTCAGGGAATGGAGCATCGGCCTGTGGACTAAAAAGTCCAGGGTTCGATTCCGTTCAAGGGCATGTACCTCGGTTGTAGGGGCATGTGTGGGAGGCAACCAATCGATGTGTTTCTCTCACATCAATATTTCTCTCTGTCTTTCCCTCTCTCTTCCATTCTATCTAAAAATCAATGAAAAGATATCCTTGGGTGAGGATTAACAACAATAACAACAAAACTCCCCATTTTCAAAGCTCTTATAATTTCATATTCACAATTTTATCTTAGGAAAATAATCAGGGGTACAATCCAAAAATATCCATTGTAGCCATATTAATAGAGAAGAGTAAAATTAAGATAAAAACTTAAATGTTCATAAAAGGAAGATGGCTACATAAATTATTACACTTTATGCATGGACAATGGTTCATTATACTCTCAATTTTCAGTGTACATGGGTACAATGTAAATGTGAGCTCTAGCAGCTTAGAGATATTAATGCCAAGAGCTAAATTATAAAGCAAAGAAGACATTTACATTGTGCATCAGGAAAGAAACTGAAAAACAACAAGCCTAAAGTCTTGTTTGTTCCCTAATTTAAGGTTAATAAACATCTAAAAATAGACCCCACAGTCTTCTCTCTGATATTCAGGGTGCCCGCTGGATTCATTATTATAGAGAAATAGAAACATTGATGATAGCCTGGCCAGAGTGGCTCAGTGGTGGGGCGTTGACATATGAACTAAGAGAAACCAGTCAGACTACATGCCCAGGTTGCAGCTCACTCCCCAGTAGGGGCATGCAGAAGGCAGCTGACCAATGATTCTCTCTCATCACTGATGTTTCTATTACTCACTCCCTCTCCCTTCCTTTTTGAAATCAATACAAATATATTTAAAAAAGAAAAAAAAGAAACATCAATTGGTCACCCACTGCACACCCCCCCCTGGGGATGGAGTTTGAAACCTGGGCACTCAAACTTTGACCTCCTGGTTCATGGACTGGACAACCACTGATCCACACTGGCTGTGAAAATTCATAACAGTCTTGAACGGGAGCAGTTAGCACTAAATAAAGGGATTATTAGACAGCTTTCTCAAAATAGGTGAGAGGAGCTGTGAGTGATTTAAAAAATGTAACATTTACATATTAACAGAAGGTAAAATTCTCCCAACCAGAATCAACTACTTGGATTATTAAAACAACCAGTATTTTCTGCATGTAGAATCTAGAGCATGAATCAGAGAGGGCTAAGCTATTCAGAAGATTCAAAGTCACAATTAAGTTTAATAAATTTCAAGGTCAATTTATAGGCCTCTTCCCACATTTTCTTCTTTACCTTGATCTACTCTGTCATTCTTTGTTCTAAGTGTCCAATGCTCTGGAATCATCTTTATTCCTCACTCCTACCTTGTTCTCTAAAACTCCTCATTGCTTCATCTGATTTCAGAGAGGTTACTGAGGAGAGAAAAATGTGAAACTGTCACCTTATACTAGTAGATTAGTAGGTACATTCATAACTAATAGGCTCTTAATTATCCAAGGGTCATTTACATTATAAATATTCATCCAATTATTCAATGTACTGAGGATATAACATGGGCCAGGCACAGCAGGAACAGAAATACATACCTCTGCCTTTATGAAGTATACATTCTGCTGGAGAGAAAGATATCATAAACAAAATAAAACATATAAAATGTATTACAGGAAAAGTAAAGTCAGAGGGCATAAGAGAGACAGAGATGACCGCAGTAAGAGGGGATATTCAAGTAAAACTTAAAGAATGTGATCCTGTAAGTCATGGGACTATCTGAGGAAGATCACTGTAGGTATGTGGGACAGCAGGACAAGTAATTGGAGGCAGAATGTATAACTGATATATTTAGGGAACAGCAAGGAAGAAAGATTGTGGCAGGATTGGAGGTTGGAGAGCAGGAGGACAGATAACGTGGGACCTCTTAAAGTCATTGTAAGAACTGATAACTTATCTGCATGTGTTGGGAGTAGAATTGACAGATAAAATACAGGATGCCGAGTTACATTTGAATTTCATATAAACAACAAGTGATTTTTAGTGTAAGTATGGCCCAACAGATACAAAATTATTAACTGTTTATCTGAAATTAAAATTTAACTGGTCATTCTGTCTTTTTTTTTTTTTTTTTTTTTTGCTAATTCTGGCAAAACCCTAGCGGAGATTTTTAAGCAAAAGAGTGATGTTATCTCACTTATTTTGAAAAGGGTCATACTAACTGCCATGCTGGAAATTGACTGCAGGAAACAGGGAGGCACTTAAAGGGTTGCAATAATAGAAATGGAAAGGCTGAGGAGGCAGTTGGATATGCAAGTGAGGATTTCAGGTTAGATGTAGGGGCTAGATATATAAATTTTGGAACCAATGACTTATGGGTATTACAAAAAAAAACCCATGAAATTGGATGAGATCACCAATGAGTGAGTGTTAATTAGGAAGAGGTCAGTACCATGGTTCCCAAGTCTAGATAAAGTGGTCTTGCTTAAAGAAGGGAATGATCCCAGGGCACTCCTATGAATTTAGGTCAGGAAAAAAGGAAGAGGAACTCAGTAAAGGGGACTGAGATGGAGTAGTCAGTGAGTTGGAGGAAAAGAGAGAGAGCATAATGATCTGGAAAGCAGGAGAAAAAAAGTGTTCAGTGGGAGGAAATAAAGAATCAGCTGTGTCAAACACTGATGATAGGTCTGAGAGAAGGACTGAGAAGTTTTTACTGGATTTAGCAATAAACATTCATTGGACACCTTACAAGGTGCAATTTTGGTGGAGTGGTAGGCACTAAAAGCTGGATGAGCCCTAATCGGTTTGGCTCAGTGGATAGAGCATCTGCCTGCGGACTAAAGGGTCCCAGGTTCGATTCCGGCCAAGGGCATGTACCTTGGTTGTGGGCACATCCCCAGTAGAGGGTGTGCATGAGGCAGCTGATTGATGTTTCTAACTCTCTATCCCTCTCCCTTCCTCTCTGAAAAAAAACAATAAAATATATTTTTAAAAAAGCTGGATGAGTATAACTTCAGGAGAAAATAAAAGGAGGCAACTTGATAGAGGGAACACAAAAACTCTTCTGAGGAGTTGCTGACAAGAACAGGACTGGTGTTTGGATGGGGATGTGGGACCAAGAGAAGGACATATTTTTCTTAAGATGGGAGAAATAACGGCATATTTGTGTACTGAGGGGAACAGACCAATAGAGAGTAAAAAAGGAAAAAGGTTATGATGGCGCAGGAGAGCGAGAAGAGTGTGGGAGCACCGCTTGAGCAGAAGCAGACAAGAGACGGGAGAGATGAAATTAGACAGAAACTCACATTCCCTACGGTTCACTCAAAGTCTCAGACAGGAAGGTCAAGTGTTCAGGTACAGATGAGAGAGCTGGATAAAGAGCACAGTGAGAATTTGTAGATGTCCTTTTCTGATTGTTTATATTCTTGTGAGACAGGAAGCAAAATTATCATCTGAGAGTGAGGATGGGAGAAATGATGCTAGAGGTTTGCGTGGGGAGAAAAAGTTGTGAAAGGGTAGTCTCAGTGAGTGGGAGAGAAGGTGGACAAAAAAACTATAGTGTCCAACACCACAGAACATTGGAATCTAAAATAAATGCAAACTCAGTTAGAATGGCAACAGGATTTCATTCATGGACACCATTCAGAGTGTGGTTGAGCATTTTCAGAGCTTTCATTATTCTGGTGCCCTTACCAGTAACCTCAGTGAAGGGTCCCCAAAATAAAGGTTCAAAGTAGTCAAACACTGTGGTGATGGGGGTGAAGAAAAGCCCGGAGAAAACACTGAGCACAGAGGATGACCAAATGGTGAGCTCAGGGAAGAATACCGTGGGGTCTATGGAGTGTCCACTAGACCTTCTAAGTGTTCTGAGGTCCGTGGGATTTTCAGAATGTTATTGCTGGGGCCCTTTAAAAACCAACTATGAAAACAACAACAATAACAACAACAAAAAACCCAACTATAAAAGGTTCAATATGAGAGGTTCTATACTCATCTATTTAAGAGATTTTCAGGGATCTCTTACCCTTTGGGACAGCATGGATGGACCTGCAGAATATTATGCTAAGTGAAATAAGCCAATCTGAGAAAGACAAAGATCACATAATCTCACTTATTTGTGGAATCTAATGAACAAAATGAATTGGCCAACAAAATAAAACCCAAAGCATGGAGGAATGGAACAGGCTGGCATACCTTGATGTGGGGTTGAGGGAACAAGAAGAGATAAACCAAAAAACTTAAATACTTACTAGAGGCCCCATAGGGGTCCCTCAGCCTGGCCTGGGCAGAAACCGGCTCTCGGACATCCCCTGAGGGGTCCAGGATTGCAAGAGGGTGCATGCCAGGCTGAGGGACCTCACCAGTGCATGATTGGGGCCAGGGAGGGAACAAGGGAGGTTGGCCAGCTTGGGGGGCAATAGCATATTACGCTTTGATTGGTTGAACGCCTGACTGGTCGACTGGACACTTAGCATATTAGGCTTTTATTATATAGGATATGCATAGCCCATGGACAATAGGATAGTGAAGACCTGGGGTAGGGGTAGGGGCTGGGAGGAGGAGGATAAAGAGGTGGGAAATGGGAGACATCAACAATAAAAATATATTTAAAAAAGTAGATTTTCAAGGCATACTGATACAAAAAGTTTGTTCTAAAGAGTTAAATTTCAATATTAGAATATCAGCCAGGCCAAAATTTTTACTTGAATTCAATTTGACTGCTTTAGTCTTCACAATGAATTCAATATCTTGTTTTTTATTGTAAAAAGATGCTAAAGTTAAAATTGGAACTTTAATCAGATTTATCACTAATTAGCCTCAAAGAATATTTGGTGAAAGGTATTAACTCCATGAGGACCTTGAAAATTTCAGCTTAAGCAGCATAGTTTTAGACAAATCATAGTTTTAAAGATTAAGTCTGTGATGTGAATATTCATGCAATAAATATGATGTTACTTTTAAAAACCTGTATTGCAGAAATGATTACTTTAATTTGTCTTTTTAAATGTCTTTGCTATTCACTTCTATGGGCATACTTTCTGGCTTCTGATGATTTTGTGCAGAATATATGGAAATAATTATATGCTAGCAGCACAACTGTGGTTTTTATATGCTCTGATCAACTGTGGTTTCAGCTTGTATTACTGTTTTGCATAGTCTAGGAAGTGGTTAGTGTTGTTTTGGGGTTTAAAGTACAGACTTATATAACTGTTGATACTGGGCTAACCTCTTTCTTTGATATTCAACACATGGTATAATCCTGTGTCAACTGGGTAAAGCAGTTTTCTCAGTGAACTGTGAAAGTACTTCGGTTTTATTGAGTCCACTGCTACAACCTGAAAGCATTTATTGGTTTCCCCTTTAACCAAATATGGAGTGCACACAGAAAAACATTTGAATCTTAAACAGCTGCCCAGAAAATAAGTTATTTTGATTTCTCTAAACAGTCATGTACAAAATAAGGATGAGCCCCACAATTCTTCACTTGTAAAGCATGTACTCTGAAATGGTTAATGAACTACACATTTGTTTTTCAAATTATGTAAATTTTTACAAAAGGGATGATAAAGATAAACCAAAAGTATTTATTGGAAGGGGTGAAAAGACTGGCTATCATTGCAAAATGCATTATGAATGTAGCCCCCAGAGGCTATGAGCAAATTCTAAGCTCTGCATGGGCATATATGGACATGTACACACACACACACACACACACACACACACACACACACACACCATCCAGTACCTCAAAAGTTTCTCTTACTGAAAATTAGGTCACTTGAGGAATGGCTGACAAAACTGAGAAACTGAAGAAACAGAGGGTGTATTGCCTAAAGTAGTGAAGAATTTAAAACTAAAAGGATATTTTGAGGCAACATGGAAAGAACAGGGAATTTTAAATCAGAAGATCTGGGCATGGACCCTGGATCCATCAATCATTATTTGCATGTGTGATCACTAGCAAATTACTTATTTTTCTCTCTGCGTTTTAGAGTATTTACCTCTAAGACAAATATAATAAAGCATAAGCTACCTAATTGTTTTGAAGTTCAAATAAGATGATGTGTATAAATACATTTTATATGATACTGAGTGATTAGTAATGGAAAAAGTCATAAAATTATTGCATGCAATTTTAAAAGAAAGTCATAAAACGATTGCATGCAGTTTCAAAGGAAAGATTAAGACCCGTAAGGGGGAGTTAAGAGAAGAAAGACTTTTGCTTAATACCAGAAATAAACTTCTAGAAACAATGCTGGTTAAGTATGGAGTGGCCCCAATAGCTAAAAGACAACGAATTCATACATTTTGTGCCAAAGTCACAAAGTCATTTTGTCTGAAAAGCAAAGAGATTGTGAATCAGATGGAAGATATGCAAAACTAATTTAAAAGTTTCTTCCAATTTTGAAACTCTATGAATATGAATAGAGTAGAACTATTCAAGTGTTGATACTGCAAAGTGAATCTCTGCCCTAAATAGCCCACCAGGATCCACTGCTTTGTGTATTGCAAATTCTACCCACCCCAAATTTTCTTAATAAAAATAGTATCTTCAAGAAGCAAACAGAGAAATGTGTGCCAATTATTTACTGAGTTTTTGTGCCATAAATTCCTATTAAAATAAACATGTTAATGCATGCAAAAGTATGTGTAATTGGAAAGGCACGATATGAACGTAGGTATAGATATTATGGCAAGATACTAAGAAATGGCCAATTAAATTAATTAACAGGGTGGAAACTTGGCCTTTTTAAAAAAATTCATATGGCCTGAATTCTTTTTTTCCCACTTTTAAACTGTAGTTCCTAAGGAAGCACTAATTTCACATCATGAAGGTGGCGATGATTTCTCAGGCAAACCACCAAGGGTTTTCCCAGGATCAACATTCACTTGGGCACAGGGCTGTTGCTCCCGGGCTTCAGGCATCAGGACTTGGGTTAACCACACAGAACACAGAGGCTGGCAACTTTCCAGTCAGTGCTACTTATGACTGTGCTATTGGCTATCACAGGAACATCTGTCTGCCACAGAGCATCATGAAAGCTGTTGAACATTCCCTCATTTACTTAAAATTTAGAGCATTTACTATGTGCCAGGTACTCTGCTAGGAAGTGAGAGTACAATGTTAAGACAGTCTTGCATCGCAAGGCAGGTGGAAGAACTGTGACCATCCCTGCAAAAATAGTATAATGACTATTGTGTATGTTCATGTTCATAAAAAAGAGTTATTTAAACGAAGGCTTACATTCTGAAGAATTGATTCTCATGTTAATTGGGAAAATCTGCTCAATACAAATCAGGTAAAATAAAAATTTTCAAGTAGCCATGTAATAAGGCTTTAAAACTAAGTTCTGCATGTCAATTCTTTAACATTATATATACTCCAACCAATTCATTCGAAAAGTAGTAAAATATGTTAGAGATGTTCATGTTAGCTGCAATATAGGGACAAGCCTTTAAACATATTAAAAGCATGTACTCTCTGCATAACACATATGGCTGTGGTAGCAACGATGGAACACTCTGTCTAAAATGGTCCTGAAATCCTAATCTCCATTTGGCCATCCACTTTTTCAAATGTATTTTGAGAAGATCTGGAAACTTTGCTATACCTAATGAATGCCTCCTGTTTATTATTCATGGAGATCAAAAGGGATCTATCAAAAGTAGTTTCACCATGGTTAACATCTGTAACTATTTTCTCCCAATCCCAAGGGTCAAGGAAAAAGCCTAGCGTCTTTGTCTATACTGAACACAAATGTGACAACAGACAGAAATTCTTAATGCTCTCAAAAGTAAGATGGCTAGGTGGGGAGGAAATGATTAAATAAATGTTAATATCTGTAGCTAATAAATGATAATAATGATTTACAATTTGGATAAAAGATAAAATGACAGATTTCATTGGAGCCACATCCAAATATATGAAGGAAAATGCAATTGTATTAATACAATTTATTCATGAGAGGAATACAGTGGCAGTGCATTTGTGGGACATTCACACTCCATGAAAAAATATTGAGCTTTAGTGATTTCGCATCACGTATATCCCGATTTAAGTGTTCTGAAAGTGATAAAACACGTTCGCAGCAGTAACTGTACACAGATGCAATACAAAGGTGAAAATCACACAGAAGACTTTTAAAAACAAAAGCACGCATGTCGAGGTCAGCAAACAGAAGCAGCTCAGGGGAGCAGGTGAGCATGCATGAGCAGAGACATGTTTTGCAACCACAGCATCTCCCAAACGAAATGTCTCAATTGAGTGACAAGTTATTTTTACCAAAAACGTTTTATCTTCAGGCAGAAATGCCATTAATCCACAGAGAGTAAATACCACCGAAGGCCCCATTTCATGCAGTGTGCATAGTTCAGGAAGCCCAGAGATCTGTCCAAACAATGAAAAAGTGTGCTTTCCAAAACCTTTCATCTGCGTTTCCATTTATTCCATGGAGAGGGCAGAGAACAAATTTCTCACGCCTGAATTTGATAAGCACCATCATGAGACAGCTATCCATAAACTGTCTAGCCTTTCTTTGGTTTCACTAAAAATATAAAGATAGCTGGAGGGCAGACAGGAAGCAATCCCCTTCACCTTGGCTTATGGCCATTGGCACCATACAGTTATGAGGGCAGGTGGACTCTGGCTGTTGGTTCAAATACCACTAATTGAACCCTAAATTCCTGCACTAAAAGATTGATGAGTTCTTCAAAAGATCAGTGGGAAAGCAAACTTAACCAATAGTGTTTCATGGCAAACAAGTGGTGCATTGTAACATCATAGTGCCTATGATCATTAAAGTATCAGGACAATTCTGAAAAGTGATCAAGGACAAGGTCCTACAAGGAATAAGCTTTGAATGGGCCAATGTTGATAGGAGACCTTCAATCCAGATTTTCTAAAATACATGTTAGGCTTTGCAGATTATAATGGAAAGTGTGTTTAAATATCAATGGGGGGGGCGTGGGGGTTTAAGAATGAATTTTTACATATTTTAGTATAATATGATATTTTTCCAGGAAAGCAAGTGAAATGGCCAAAAGGTTCACTCATTCATGAACAAATGATACATCTTTCACAACCTAGGTCATATTTTCACAAACTCAAGTTATGGTATAGGTAATGGATTGTGAAATCAATTTATTACATTGTGACTAGCATTCTTTAAAGAAATGAAAAAAAATAAAGCACTGATTTAATATATTATTACCTCATAATACATACATATGCATATTTATCATTTTAAAATGTGATCGTGTGTATGTACATGTGTGTGTGTGTGTGCACTTGCATTAATAATCACACTGTACATTTTTTGCCCTCATGGTGGGGTCTTGGTCAGAAAGTTTTAAAAATACCAATTTAGAGAGAGAGCACTTGGAATCAGAACATGCCAGTAAATCTGACCTTTAAAAAAGTAACATTTTTTCACTGCTGCCTGCCAAACACTGAGATAAGCATTGGTATTTAATCCTCACAACAATGTTGTAAGGCAGAAACTTTTGTCATTCACATTCTGTGGTTAGGAAAACTTGCCCAGGTTTGTACAGGTCGATGTGGGAATTCAAGTCAAATCTATAGCACTCAAGGCCACAGGAACACAAGTGAGGCCTCTGTAAAGAATCTTGTTCAAGGTCAATAGTCAGAGCTCAGGACACCTCAGTAGAGACCAAGATCTTAGAGGGATAAAGGCTGTTGCTAACATAGAAGATATCTGTATCATAAAACCCTGTTATATTCGTGCCTTCATGACTGTGTTATATATGGGTTGTGATGGCTTGTATGGAAAATAAACCAAAGCTCACCTTAAGCTATTTCTTCAGCTTGATCTGTTTAAGGTCTTGGGGGAGGGGGCTGATACAGCCGGTTATAGCTGTTCAGCTGGTGCTTACCAATTCAACCACCCCTTTTCCTTAGTGCAAGAAGATGGGCAAATTAGAGCATACCCTATGTTAGAATAGGGTGCCATATATTAGCATAATACTAAGATGTAATTTTAAATTAAAGAAAAGTTAAGAAAAAAAAGCAAGGCATTTTCTTAAGTAAGCATGGGTTGGTAAAGTATAGACAAAATTCTAAAAATAATACAAGTCAAAAAGTAGATTAGGATAAGGGAGCATTTAGAAGGGAGAGAGAGAGAGAGAGAGAGAGAGAGAGAGAGAGAGAGAGAGAGAGAGAGAGAAAGGAAGGAAGAAATGAGGGAAGAACAAACAGAGTGAGGGAAAGAAAAGGAAACCCTGTTCCTCCTTTACTTTGGTGAATATTAAATATTTTTCATTAGCCATTTTGCTTTTTCAATAAAATAAAAATATCTCTTCATACATATTCATCTGGAGCTCTGTATAAAGGATATCCCACTAGTAGAAAACTCATTCTCCCAATTCCATGAAACTTCCAGGTAGACATGCTATAGTCTGCAGCTTAAAGAAAATAATGCCAGTAAATCATTGGAAAAAATTATATAGGAAGAGAATAAAAATGTACCAAATGTCTACACTGCACCTGGAATACTATTAGCTACTTTGATACACACATCAAGGCAGTTACCAATTACCTTTCTATTGGCCACAGGCTTTTAATTTATAATTTTCCAAAGACACGCTGTCAGGCAGTATCAATAAAACCTTGAACAATAGAAAACAGTCATTATCTTAATAGTCCTTCACTTTACTTACCTCCTATAGTAACTTTCCTATAGGTGCAAAGCATGCTGACTGATGATACCCACAACTCAATGAATGTTATCTTTCTGCTTCCATCAGTTGAATTTAACACTTAATCAAAAGATAGTTGTATTTGTTTCTCAAACTATTTTTATCAGTTGTACTTGTTATTGTAATTTTCTCTATTTAAATATTACATAACCCAATCAAATATGAGTTGTTTCTTTGAAAACTTAGATGAAGGTTTGGAAAGACGCCACACAAAATGAGTTACTATAAAAACAAACAAGCAAACAAACAACAACAAACAGAAAACTGCTGTTCAATTAGGTACCAGAGACAACAGTAAAATACAGGAGGGAAAACTCATAAAATCCTAGAGGAATTCTGTTCTTAGATTGCTTTAAAAATTATCTCTGAGTTCTCATTTTTACTTAAAGAAACCCAAACGGAAAGTCATAATTAAGGGATTATGGCTATGAATTTTAAAGCAAAACAACAATCAGCATATCCCTACCTAAAGAAAAGGCCTTGGCCCATACTGCAGAACACTGAAATGAATTAAATGCTTACAGGTTATATGTGTTATTTTTATGATTTTTCCACATGAACTAGTCAACTAATGAACCAGCTATCAGCCCCTAATTTGTTCATAAGTTGGCTTCCAATACATCCTAAAAGTAAAAAACAAACAACAAAAAAATCTTGAAAAAAATCGCACATATTACTCTATTTTGCATTGGAAATAGTTAAACTTACATATTATCCAGTTACACTTAATATGTAAATACTCCCACATACCATACCTGTTGGAACCAAATTATATACATTTTGCATGAGGAGATTTAGTAGCACTAAAGTCATCAATCTATTCTGCAGAAACAAAGGGCTTTTTAAGCAATCAGTTCTGAATCTTGACATTGGTTTAAAGCTATAGATTACATCTTGAGCTCTTAGCATCCTAAAGCTTCATTAATCTCTGTCTCAGACGCTGCAAAGCCTTATTCATTGATTTATTTATAGTGACTATTTATGTTTCACACATTCACTAGGAATCTCACATTAAGAAAAGAGATTTGTGGTATTATTTTTTTTATTTTTTTATTTTTAATCTATGGTAGATGTTCTATTCTAAGCTACACAAATGGTTCTGCACCAGCTATAAAATATTAGATGAAGAAGATTATGAGGTTACCTAATTCAGAATAAAAATTTCCCTCCTAACTTAAATTGATATTCTGAAGCCAAAAAGTATTTTCATATAACACTTTTATTTAATGCCTTCTACGATGTTGTGCATTTTTATTTTTTCAAAAATTTCTGTTTGAGGTTAGTAGTCTGTATCAATGTCACTTTCTAGGTTGTAACATTGTGTTTCATATATTTATGTAAGATGATACCTCTGGGAATAATTAAGTGATGGGAATACTGGATATTTCTTATAAATGCATGTCAATGTATCATTATCTCAAAATAGAATGTTTAAAAAGTTCTCATTGAGCAAAAGTTAATTAGGATATAGTATATACTATGCTTGAAATCCATGATTTGACTATAATTTTTCCTATTTATTTGCTCTGAACCTTAAGCAAGTTGCATTTTTCCCCCCTGAGCATACTTCATCCTAGGTAAAATGGGGATAATTTCTCATAGAGTTATTGTAAAGAATAAATAAGATAACATATATCAAGGATTCAATACAGTAGTAGGTGTTCAAGGAATGGCGTGTATTTATTTAGGTAGGCTGATTTTTTTGGTCAACGTACAGTTAAAATACAAAATTACATATATCTTCAAGACAAATAACAATATTTACTTAAAGTAAACTGCATTTTGCCCCAATCTTGCAATATAAGTGAAAACCAAATGCAAAGGGGACCACAACAGAAGGCCCAAGATTTTATCCAACGACCAAGTGTCCCTTTAATGATTTAGCATCCTCAAATTGCTCAGTGACACGGAATTATGCCAAGCCGTTCGTGCCAAATAAACACTATGGCGAGCCAGAGGAAACAGCCAAGCTCTTTTATGCAATTAGGAATTCTACTGGAAGAGAAAACATAACCTGCAGATAAGGGAACAGCATGACCCCAAGATTTGGGATAACGGATTTCAGTATGCAGTTAGGCATGCACACCTTCGAATCGGTATGGCCACAATGACACACTTTAGTCACATGTACCCCTCTTGACATGTAGGCATCAAACACTAAACTTTTGGGAAGTTCTATAAGGTGACTAAGCAGCATGTAGACATGAAATTCAGAGAGAAGTCAGTGCCCTGCCAAAGACCCCGTCTGAAAGGGATGCTGACTTTAAAACCGAACACTGTGTGCTGGTAGACACGGGCGCTCTTTTTATTATTACTTTTATCAGTAATGGAATTAGAATCCCTGAAAGCATCACTCACCAAATCCCCAAAAGAAAGGCAAATATTTGTGCCAGATTATGTGAGATGACATCTAAAGAATCTCACCCAAAGGATGTGTCATGATTTAAGACCCGCTTCCCCTCAGGTATTGGAAGTCAAGTTTTGACATGCAGCGTCTCTCCGTTTCTCCAACAAGTCACTGTCTTCCACATGCCTTAACCTAAAACAACTAATGACATTCGGTGCTATTTCATCAACTTACACCCAGCAGGAAAGTGCCTTATTTATTTATTTATTTATTTATTTATTTATTTATTTATTTATTTATTTTACCGTATCAGAATGTTATTCTTCTGGAAAAAAGCATTTCCTCTTTAGCAATGCTGTAAAAGTTGAAAAGCAGAATTGCAGAGGAGGTATTAGACACCAGAGGCTAGCTGGAAGCTATGCAGACTTATTTCCATTTCCTATCTCAGATTTTATTTTAGAGTCTTAGATAATTGCCACTTCAATGCTTTCCTATTATTCTTCCAAAGGGGGAAACCAGTTTTAATATAAACCTTGGCTTTCTTAAGCAAACCTGCCTTGGAAGTACTTAAGATAATTCATATAGTCTTTTAAGGCTACGATGACAGCTTTAATCCCTCTTCTGAATAACTATTTGCAAGGAAAGGTACTAGGCAGGTATTTCCATAATGGCTTTTATTCACATTTAAACAAAAGCTGGCTTTACTTAGCTAGAGGAGAAACACCTAGGCAGGCGGGACCTTTGCCCTGGAGCCATGACAAGAAGACAACCTGGTGCAGGAATTTCCTCCCTGAGTTCATGGGGCCTTTGGTGGCCTACAGGCAGTCACCCTGCAAACACCTGTGGGATGGCATTCCATGTATATCCGACCTTAGATTTGTGTTTCTTCTTCCATTCACTTTATTTTTAAAAAATATATTTTTACTGATTTCAGAGAGGGAGAGAGAGATAGAAACATCAACGATGAGAGAGAATCATTGATTGACTGCTTCCTGCATGTCCCCCACTAGGGATTGAGCCTGCAACCCGGCATATTCCCCAACCAGGAATCGAACCATAATCTCCTGGTTCATAGGTTGATGCTCAACCACTGAGCCACCGCAGCCCAGGTTCCATTCACTTTCAATATTACCAAATGCCTATTATATTTCAGAAGCTGTGCACAAACTGCATCATTTCAAACCAAACATGCTATGGGTCTTTGGTATTGCAGAGTGATACATTAAGTAAGTGCTTAATAGACTTCCAATTAAGTCTCCTTTCCATTTTATTTTCCTATTTCTTTGTATAAATTTTATCCAAGTTTCCTTAATGACACAATCTGAAAAATTTTTGAAGCTGAAAAGATGGCTAGGATACTCATAAGTTTGACTGATAGTGAAATATAATTAGTGAAATATTGCCTCCATATAAATTCTTACCCTTTTAACATTGTGTTTATTTTGAAAGTGACTTTTGGAGGAGCTTATTTCTTGTTTGCATTTTAAAGGTAATTGTGTGGAGAAAGTACAATTGAGCCCTCAATATTTATTATTACTATTACCAAAAAAAGGGTAAATCCTAATTTAGTTCACCAACTTCTCTAAGTTTCTCATCTATGATATCACAGTAAACAGAAATAACACTTTAGTGTTTTAAAAGGGAAAACAGATGATGAGAGAAAGTCTTATATTTGCCTTCCCTTCCTCAATGATCTTCCTATTATAGTATATCTCCCACACTAGTGCAGAGGCAGCTTGGCATTAAATAGAATTAGGAAGACACTAATGAATATCCTCACTTCTAAGTATGTGACCTTCTCTGAGTTTTACCGTGTAAAATGGTGATAATATTTTATTATGGTGGAATACCATAAATGACATAGATGCACCCATCGAGTTTAGCACATCTTTTAGTTTATATTCCTTCTATTCTGCCTGACTCACCTATTTCCAAGTTTATATCATTAAGCACTTCCTTTCTAAAAGATGTCTAGAATATCTTTGGCTTTCAAAAATTAGCTTCTTCAGAAATACCTAACACTAATTGCACTTACCATTCACTTTTCTTCTAAGACTGTCACAAGATATAAAAATGGATGCTTATAGATACAATCAAATTCATCTGATTTCAAAGTAATCTTATATAAATAACAGTTTGAGTATGTCATGTTAGTTAAAGAGATAAAATTTTGACAGCTCTAGTTTTAATGTTCAAAACATTAAATTAAACTAGTAGCATTACTCAATAAATGAATATTTGGAGAGTATGTATGAGGATATCATTTTCTCAAATGGATGGGTGACGTGTGAATAGTTGTTTGTTACAACTAACATGCATAGTGAATAAATCATGGCTGATGTCCATGGATACACCCAGATATGATACTGAAACAGAGTTTAGGATATGTTAAGTAGCAAATCACTACTCAGTTCTATCTAATATTTGTAAAGAAAACATAGCATTAGCATAATCACACAAAGCAACTTTTCTAGGGACCTATTATATCTGGCATGGGAAGATAATGGAGAGTCATTCCTGAATGCCAATCAGAGCACAGCACCTGGCATGGACAGTAGTTTCCACTTATCAACAGTTTATCTTATAGTGGTCTTGGTTACTTGCCATCAACCATGGTCCAGAAAACATTAAATGGAAAATTCCAGAAACAAACAATTCATAAGTTTTAAATTGTGCGCTGTTCTGAGTAGCATGATGAAATCTCCTGCCCTTCTGCCTGAGATGTGAATCATCTTTTTGTCCAGTATCAATGCTGTACATACAATACAATATTTTGAGATAGAAAGGGAGAGACCACATCCACATGACTTTTATTACAATAATTGTTATCATTGTTCTGTTTTATTATTAGTTACTAGAGGCCCGGTATACAAAATTTGTGCACTGGGGCGGGGGAGGGTCCCTCAGCCCGGCCTGTGCCCTCTCACAGTCCAGAACCCTCCCTCGGGGGATGTCTGACTGATGGCTTAGGCTCACGAGGAACGGGCCTACACCGGCAGTCAGACATCCTTAGTGCTGCTGTGGAGGTGGGAGAGGCTCCCACCACTGCCACTGCACTCACCAGGTATGAGCCTGGCTCAAGGCTTCTGGCTGAGCAGCACTCGCCCTATGGGAGTGCACTGACCACTAGGAGGCAGCTCCTGCGTTGAGTGTGTGCCCTCTGGTGGTCAGTGTGCATCATAGTGACTGGTCATTCCGCTGTCCAGTCTATTTGCATATTAGCCTTATATTATATAGGATTGTTGTTAAACTCTTACTGTGCTTTACTCCTAAAATTTAAATGTATCACAGGTATGTATGTATGTATCGGAAAATATGTAGTATATAGGGCTCAGTACTAGCAGTTTCAGGTATCCACTGGGGTCTGGCGGAGTATCTCTGGTGGATGAGGGGGAAACTCTATTATGTCTCAATTGTTGTGCAAAGTATCTGCATACTTTTGAAATCAAATATAAACCCAGCCTTTAATAAAGACACTGCTGTATGAATAAAGGGGTGGGGGTGGAGGGGCGCAAAGGTGGTCATTTTAGCTCTGTTCCCTCCAAAAATGATTGATTCTAAAAATATAGTTTTAAAAATGCATAGTCCTTTAAGGCCAAAGAAAATTGGAAAGGAGACAACAGCGATAACATTTTGGAAAATGAAAAGCAGGTGGATATGTAGTCATTGCATCAGTGGACCTGAAAGTTCAGCCGGGGGCAATGCCAAGCAGCAACCTGATTTACATGAAAGAACAACCAAAAAGCTGTTGGGTCTGATGGCATCAGGCACCAAATGCAGGTGGGATTGACAATGGGACAAACTGAAAATGATGAAGAGGTCAGACACTCAAATCTATTTCCCACTGTGACAAAAGACTGATTTATTTCAGACTATACAGATTTCTTCCCTGAACAGAATAAAATTGAAGATTAAGGACTGAGACACCCAAGTGAGTTGAGAGTGGTGATAATTATTCTGAATATGGGGGTATGGAGGAGGTGGAGTTTTATATTTAATGCTGAGACTCTCAGTCCTGACCCACTCAGATCTCATTTTAGAGAACTGGCAGCCAGGACTATACTCTTAGAAAAGAGATTAAGGAAATCAGGGTGTGTTTTTAAAGAAGCTGACCCAGTCTGCTCACAACGCAGTAAATACTATGGTCAGCAAGGCCCATCCCTATGCAGAGAATGATCAGTCGGCTAGTGGACTTGGTCAGTATTCATTGACGTTTCAGGGTTAAATAAAAGTATTTTTAGTCATGGAAGGTCACATTTTTTTTTTAAATCTCTGATGTTCCTTTATTTCAGTGAGTTTATGAGGATTTCACTTTCTTCCCCAAAAGAAAGTAAATGAAGAGAGAGGAAGACCAGAAATCCTACCAACAAGAGATCGAATGCAAGAAAACTGCCAAGGAGACGCTCAGGATAAGGCAGAGGGAAATCCCGAGGATGACAGCTGTGCACAGGCCCAGGGCGATCAGTCCAAATCAAAGTTGACCAGATTGTTTCACCAGAAATTTCTTCTGGAAAATGAAATTATTAGAAAACCTAATGTGTTGGCTGTTTTGAGAGGTGATTCACACAATCTGAGGAATGGGACTGAATCCGTGGTAAATATTTATAAATGTATAAACGTAAAGCAAAGCCAACAACAACAAAATGCACACATCACTAGGGAAAACAAACCAAAAAAAAAAAAAAAAAAAGGTCAGGAAAGGAAATGCAGTCCTAGTATACTACATGGGTCAGCTGTGAACAATGACCCATTGCATGGTCACCATGAACTTGGGTCTTGTTATAATTAGGATCTAACAGAGGTTGGGGTGATGGGCAGTGCTGACCTGTGTGATAAAAAAGGAGGATGAAAGAGAGTGAATGCCTCACCTTCCAGAGTGTGTGGTGAGTGAAGTTCATAGGTAATTCTAAAACCAAAGAATCAAGAAGTAGCAGCAAAAACATGTTATCTGAAGATATAGAGGTCAAGTCTGAAAGAATCAGTCAACAGAATTGGAAGTGCTTGCCTCCAAGGAGCAGGAAAATCATTTGGGCAGGGGAGTAGGGGCAAATGCTATTTTCCGTAAGCCTAAGAAATACTGGCCCTTTAAACCATGTGCAATTACAACTCTGACAAAAATTAAAAGAGTATGAGGAGAATTAAGGAATATTTCTTGATGGTTGGGACTGTCTTGTTTGGGTAACAGTGTCTTATCACACTGAAGAAGGAATGAATAGCCAGTCTAGAACTGTGTCTCAGTGCTGGAGCCACGCCATCTGGGGATTATCAGGCAATCTTGGCTTTGAAGTAGACAAGAAGGCAGATTGTCATTTATCCTAGTTCCATGGGTAACGGATACTGACAGTTGACAAAATTGATAGGCTTTAATATATAGCTTAGAAAAGTCGGTACAATAAATGAAAGTACTAAAACTTGATATCTATCCATCTGATTCTATGAGAAAATCCCATTCTTTTGCAATACTGAAAAATGGAGAACACATGGGTATGTTAGCTGTTAAATACGCACGCAGAGCCTCCAATCTGTTCCATAAAATATTCATGTTTGTTTGAATATGAAAAATATTTCTCCCACATCTTGTAGTAAAACTCACTGCATCTTGCTCGGTTTATAGTTTAGAGCAAATTCTAATTCGATGTAGGAACGTTCTGTATCAACATCTCCAAGAACGTTTGATGAAATGCAGATAACTGGGCACTACTCCAGACCAAGAGAATCATAATCTCTGCCATCTGATAATATGCATTTTTAATAAACTCTTGAGAGATTTTTATAACGTATTTGATATCAAATTTATACTAGGTAACTCCCAAGGCTTTTGTTTGTTTGATAGCTTGTTTTTTTCTTTAATCTAAGAGTTATGACCTCCTTCTGCTCTTAACAATTGCTTCGCCTCCTTTTCAAAATCTTTCCAAACCACTTATATGATACTTGTTCATACACTGTATTTATATATGTTTGTATGTTCTTTTTTCTCCAAAACAAGGTAAGTTCTTAAAGGCTTAGGGCAACACCAAATATGTCCTTGAATTTTTTTCACAACAACCTGGCTCATCAAGTATTCTTCAGTAAATGTTGAAAGAATTAACAAAAATATGGATGGGAATATTGAAGGAAAATTATTATTTTATCATTTTAAATTGCAACAAATTTACACCTGGAAAGCAATTCTCTTGATTGGCTTTAGCTGCCATATTAACTCTAAGGTTTTAAATCATTGTGGCTCTAGATATAAAATATGAATTAATCACATGTCAAGCTTTCAATTCTTTTAAATTCTTATTTACAACCTCCATGTATATCAACTTAAAGTGGTCTGTCTGCCTTTTACCATTCCAGCGGTAATACCAACTGCCTTTTTATTTCTAACAACAAATCATGCCATCTGAAATTCTTTCTTAGATAGCTAGGGATTAACTGAAACAAAAAGATTCATGAGAAATGGAAAAGAGACGATGAGCTTCACATGAAAGAGAGCAACCTGTCCATGGGTTAGAAGTTAGGTGGAAAATAGATTAAACATCTCTTCCCCCTGTTAAGAGTTTAGTCTCTGCAGCAATTATATAATTTCTTTGATGAAATAAAATAATGTCATCTCAAGACTTCCTGCACAAATGTATAAGTACGTTGTGTATTTTAATAAAAATCTAATACTTTGAAAAGTGTTTAAGACTATAGACATACAGTACTTAAAATATTTTCCATCCCATTATACTACCAAAAAAATCACAAGAACTAATTTTTCTCTTAATTCTCTTTCAGGGTAAATAAAAATTTATTTTTAAAAGTTTAGAGCTAAATTGTCACTTGCTGAAATCAGATTAGTGTCATAATATAGCAATGCAGTGCAATTGGTTATGAAGATTTATATATTTTTTTTAATCTTGAGTACATTTTGACATTGATTTTTCCCCCCTATGGGATTAGTGCTTTAATATTGCTCTTGGTATTTTTACTCCAGACATGCCACTTTTTTCTTCCCTTTAGAAAGTAAACTAATAAATTTGATGCCTTGTGTTAGCATTAGTTGGAATTTTTTAAAACCTGAACATAAAAGCAAATTTGGCCTTCAGTTAAGACTTTTCTTTACATGATATTAGCAGTAAAATAACCTGGCAAACACTAGAAGGGATGGAAAAAATATCCTCCCTCCTCCTTTCTTCCCCCAACTTCTATATTCACTGAGCTGCTTTGTTCTCTGTATCCTGCATAATTAATAACTACTTTGGCAATCAGTCATGCATTCCTTAATGGCACCTCAGGCATCAAGTGTCCTTGTAAGCCTCCCCACAGAAACCATACACCCTTATGCAGTGCGCACTGCCTGGGCACTGACTTCACTCTGGACGTGTCATTTACAAAATCACTATTAAGGAAAATGTATATTTGGGGTTATAGACTAGCTACAATACTTAATATCCTCTAATATGATTTCATCTCTTTATAGATTAAATATATAAATACTTTTACTAACAATAATTAAAATTATGCAATACCCAAACAAGTGTCACTGTTTATACATATTAAAAAGAAAGTAAAATTATAAAAATAATAGAACAAATTTGGCAGCAATTTAAAAGAAGATGAGTTTCACTGGATGGTTGTGAGTTAGTCTTCGGTTCATTCATCACCCTACACTCCCCTTTTCAGGCAATAAAGAAAAGACAGAAATATATGGAGTCAGTTGGTTTGGTAGCTATAACATCTTTTGTCCTTAATCTTAACTGATGTAGTCACTAAATGGAAAGTAATAGTAAATAAATTGTTAAAAATATTGTGTTATTACTTCTGATCAGAGAGCGTAGATTAAAACTCTTTAAAAGATAATATTCAATAAAACCATTTTAAAAGAAATCAGTGGTAATTTAATCATCATTCTTCAAAATGTTAACCAGATTGGAGGGAGAAAGAGAAAATCCTCAAATCATATAACCATTTTAAAAAATCTATAATTATAAGTAATATTGTACTCAAGAAGAATAGTTCTATATACAAATAATAAAACTACTAAAATATTCAGAATTAGATATGTGCATTTTATTTCAAAAACAGGCATCATTTTTGAAGTAACTGACAAAAAATATGCAATATTTTGTACATTACGGCTGAGAATTTTTTTAAATAAGACTTTTAATAAGGTGTTTTGATTCTAGAATAAAAATATTATTTTTTCAGCCATTGCAGGTTTCTTAACATTCTTAAATAATGGTGCTTATGCTACAGTACACAGAGTAAAACATACACAACCTATTATAAATTACTCCAAAATTAAACAAGAAATTTTCTTTTCTTTCTAAGAGATCTGCTGGGCTCTCAATGTGTGTGGCCTCCAAACAGAAACAATCTTGCACTGTTTTATTTCAGTTTTGCTTCATTTCTTCCCAAACAATCTCTCACTGCTAATCTACCAGGCCTTTCTTTTTTTCTCTTTTAGCATGAAGAAAAAAAAAATCAAAGACATTATTAACTCCTTATGCACAATCATAAAAGTTTAATATTTATCATTTGACATCAATTATATGGGTTTATTTTTCAGTATTTATTAATGGGGCATGACTGTGGAACATATATATATATAAAATAGAATAAATAATTATTGAAAATAGCATTAAATGCTAAAATGTTTAATTTATGTAGTAATTCTAGCACTATTTTTAAGCTACCAAAAACTAGCTATAATTTCACGTAAACATTCTATGCTAAAGTTTTTTCTAAAATCAAACTTAGCCTATAATATCAACCTAAAATAGTAAAATTGAAGGATACATTTTTTATATCTTATTCTAAGGTATCTGGGAATCAAGGAAATGATAGTGAAATAATAACATTACAGAGGAAAGTATACTATATGTAAAATATGTAAACAATCTTTCAATATTAAATTGGCATCAGTTTTTTCAAAATAATAAATAATCCTATATTTAACTATATGCTCTCATTCATTTGTTGAGGGGGGAAAGTTAGTAAATCATTTTTATGAAGGTGAACATAATTTTTAATGGCAACATTTGTGGCAATAACTGTTTCTGAGAATTTTAACTAATGTACAGTAATTAGAACCATGGATCCTTCAAGGTTGACTCGTACCAAATGTCCATATATGCTTCCAAAGAAAGCTGCAGAGTTAACCTCCTTACTTGTAAAATATAAGAAATATTAAAATCAATTGGTAATAGAGCCTAATATATCAGGACCAAGAGAACATGTGATTCTTCAGTTTTCTAGTTTATGCATCATCACTATTGTGCAACAGTGACAAAGGTAACAGAGTAAATGAGAAGTTAGTGCAGCGCCACTTGTTTTAGACAGCTCTAAGGGAAAACAGCTGAATGTCTATGAGACATTAGTGAGCCGCTGCAATGTGTCTGCCATTGTACTAGGCATTTCATAACAAACCTAAAAGTAGGAAGTTATAGCCCAATAAAGATGTGCAGTTAATATCATTTTTATCATGAGCAAGGTAAGAAAGCACTGTGGCCAGTGGCTCCTAAGGTCCTAGTGGTGGGTTTGCGTTGAGACCATTGCCTCTGGGGATTTGGGTGTGCTAAGTAAGAAGCTCATCGCTGGCACGTAAAAGAAGTATCAGAGATGATGGGTGGAGGGAGGGGGCTTGAAGGGGCACTTGCCCCTGAGCAAATGACACAAGAACTTTTAAGTCTCTTCTCCAGAAGGCAAACTTTCTTCCCTTAGGCTTTCATTCATTGATACACAGATAAGACTGATGGATTGCTGCCCTGCTAGTAATAATGTTGGGGGGAGTGGATGGAGGGAGGAGCATCATTTAGCATTACACAATGATAACTCAAAACACTGTGCAAGGCTTAAGAGCAAAATAACTTTTCAAATTGTTGCTCATCAAATCTGGCTCTTTCTGTGGGCAGTTATTGACTGTAGAATGACTGCAGCTGTGTGGGATAGGTGAGGAATTGGCCAATAAATTGTCAAAATCAATTTAAACTCAAAAGAATGAAAGCTTGCGAAATTGTAAAATCCATATGTCAATAATCCAGAAAGCAATATGGAAAATTAAAAACACCAAGTCACACTTATTAGGCAATGTAGGACCCTACCATCATGTTCTCTGTTTTTCTACGTATAAGGCACATTTATATGAGGTCCCTAAAGCTATTTCTCCACATATCTCCATTTTCTGCAGCCCATCACAGGTCAACTTAGTTGCCATGCCAAACATGTTTCCATAGATACCAAGAGAATGTCAATTTTCATCCCACCAAACTCTATATTTATAATTTATCAAGCTATTTCAATAACTACTTACATATGTACTGAATTTAATTTTAATTACATAATCAGTGCTACATGTTTCACCTAAAGTCTCTCAAATTCAGGCCGTTTCTAGTGTTAGTCACAGCAAATCTCTGGTAATAGGTCAATACCAAGTGGCAGGGCCCTTCTTACTCGAGGATGGGTGTTACCAACCATAGACCCTTCTGGTTCTTTATCTCATCTCACGGCTCATAAATCTGATATTCACTTACAGATAAAAACGGTGTCTCTGTTAGTGAAGCTGGGGTGAGTTGTATGATCAACTTAGCATTCCAGCACTGATACAGAACCTCCATTGTGCCTAGAACTCATCTAGGCTCTATGGCTGGGTTTTTATCTTTAAAATAGAGGCCTGGTGCATGAAATTCATGCACTCAGGGTGGGTCCCTCATTCCAGCCTGCACCCTTTAGCAGTCTGGGAGCCCTCGGGGGATGTCCAACTGATGGCTTAGGCCCACTTCCTCTGGGGAACAGGCTTAAGACGTCAGTCAGACATCCTTAGCATTGCCACAGAGGCAGGAGAGGCTCCCACCACCGCCACTGAGCTCACCAGTTGTGAACCCGGCTTCTGGCTGAGTGGTACTCCCTCCGTGGGAGCATACTGACCACCAGGGGTCAGCTCCTGCATTGAGCATCTGCCCCCTGGTGGTCAGTGTGCATCATAGTGACCAGTTGTTCCTCAGTTCAGTCAATTTGCATATTAGCCTTTTATTATATAGGATAATCTGTATAATGACATTGATCAAGATTCACAATATAATTTAGAGCATATATTTTAGAGATATCTCCTTTAACTTCAATAGTAGACAATAAATGATTCTACTGTTAGTACATGAGTAAATTATCATTTTCAAACTTCAGTTTGGATTTCATTGTTGGTTTCTTGGCTGTATCTTAAATTATACTTAAATTTCTTAATATGTTGTTTAAATAATATTCCACAGGCCTGCCCTAACCGGTTTGGCTCAGTGGAGAGAGCGTCGGCCTGCGGACTGAAGGGTCCCAGGTTCGATTCCGGTCAAGGGCATGTACCTGGGTTGCGGGCACATCCCCAGTGGGGAGTGTGCAGGAGGCAGCTGATCGATGTTTCTCTCACATCGATGTTTCTAACTCTCTATCTCCCTTCCTCTCTGTAAAAAATCAATAAAATATATTTAAAAAAAAAATATTCCACAAGTCTGAGTAAGGGCAATCAAAAAGGAAAATTTCTACTAACATTACAATGTGAATATAATATATAAAGTCAAGCATTAATTCCATATTTTCTGATTTGACTCATGAATTCTCATGAATTGCTACCTGGCTGTATGCATAGTGTTTATATTCAAGAATCTACATGCTAATTCATGTAGCCAACACCATGTTGCGTTCCCAAATTACTTACTAAATAGCTAAAATCATTAAAGATATTAATTATATAGGATTTTATATTTACTTGTTTTATTTTTTCCATCAACATTTATGTCCTCTATGCCCTCTTCCACCTCCACCCACCACCTCCACCCAACACCTCCACCTTAGCATTCACCACACTGTAATTGGTCATACTTAAAAATTATACTAGATGACATCATCATATTTATATAAGTACTTCTGATTTAACCTCAGCTGCCAGACCTGATCCCGCAAGGATTCCTGTGGGATCAGGTCTGAACCGGCTGTGGGACATCCCCCAAGGCAGTGGTTCTCAACCTTGGATGCACATTAGAATCACCTGGGAATCTTTTTAAAATCCTGATTTCTGGGCCTGGAGGATGAGGCCCAGAAATCAGGATTTTAAAAAGATTCCCAGGTGATTCTAATGTGCATCCAAGGTTGAGAACCACTGCCTTAATGGGAGAAAAATAGTAAAATATCACATAAGAGATGGACTTTTAGGTAATTTCAGAAATAATTTTATTAAAATGATATTAATGTCAGATAGTGCTGGCTTTCTAACTTTGCAATGTATTCATTTCAAAAAACATATATGAATTTAAAAATTAGAGCCATCAGAAATTTCACATCTTTAAGGTAAGAGTAGCATTTAGCAAAATGCAAAAGGTTATCTATCTATATATATAAAACCCTAAGCAACTGGTCGACTGTTCAACCAGTCAACCGTTTGACCAGTCGCTATAACGCACACTGACCACCACGGGGCAGCCGCTCAAAGCAGGAGCTGCCCCCTGGTGGTCAGTGCGCTCAGCGGAAGCGCCGCTCAGCTGACTGATGGGGACCAGAAGCCGGACTCACTGGCTGGATGCTAATTCATGTAGCCAACACCATTGTTGCGTTCCAAATTACTTACTAAATAGCTAAAATCATTAAAGATATTAATTATATAGGATTTTATATTTACTTGTTTTATTTTTTCCATCAACATTTATGTCCTCTATGCCCTCTTCCACCTCCACCCACCACCTCCACCCAACACCTCCACCTTAGCATTCACCACACTGTAATTGGTCATACTTAAAAATTATACTAGATGACATCATCATATTTATATAAGTACTTCTGATTTACTATTATAAGAATGGGATAAAAATATCAAAGAATTTTCAATATTTCTGTTTCAGTGCAATAAGCAGATACAAATGTTTGAAATAATACATGAAATAAGGGTGAAAGAAATCATGATACAACTAAAAATACAGTAATTATAATCAGAAAAAATATATTTCTTAAATTACAATGAGAATTTGAAAATCTTTTTTGGTAGGGAGGTGGCACAAAAGCCATAAATATTATTTAATCAGAATAAATATTAAGATAAGTAGAAAAATTGAGCTAAACACTTTTTCAAAATCTATTTTACTAACACATTTTTTTAAATTAATATTTATTGTTTATCTTATTAAGAGATAAAATGATAAAAGTATGTTATGAACATATTTGTAAACAATACAACTAAAAAATAAATTTTGGTGGGTGCAGAAAAGGATATGACCCCTTAATGCAGTGGTTCTCAACCTTGGATGCACATTAGAATCACTGTTCAACCAGTCAACCGTTTGACCAGTCGCTATAACGCACACTGACCACCACGGGGCAGCCGCTCAAAGCAGGAGCTGCCCCCTGGTGGTCAGTGCGCTCAGCGGAAGCGCCGCTCAGCTGACTGATGGGGACCAGAAGCCGGACTCACTGGCTGGCGAGCTCAGCTGTGGTGGCAGCCAGCGGTGGTAGCAGGCACAATGGGGCCAGGATGAACGGAGGAGCGGTGTGGTACCTGGCCCAGGCTCGGGCTCCTCCCTGTCTGCCTGCCACTTCACAAACTACTACATCCCTTGGGGGATGTTGGACTGCCAGTGTGAGGATCAGGCTGAAACCAGCAGTCCAACATCCCCAGAGGGGTCCTGGATTGCGAGAGGGCGCAGGCCAGGCTGAGGGATCCCATCAGTGCATGAATCCATGCACCGGCCTCTAGTAATATAAAAAAAGTGTAATATGCTAATTAGACCAGACGTCCTTCTGGACAACCTTCTGGCCTGCCAGAGGGAAGCCCAAGTCCCGAGTCCTAGAGGGAAGCCAGTGCTGGCAGCTGGGGGAAGCAAGGCCGACTCTTGCACAAATTTGGTGCATCAGGCCTCTAGTCATATAATAAAGGGTCACAAAAATGCTAGAAAACTAAAATTATATTTTATTATTTAATATGACCATATTTAAAATTAACTCAGGAAGAATTTCTATAATCCAAATTTTGATGGTGATGCCTAAGTGATAAGGATAATAAATACACTAAATTTCTCATTTTGTTCAAGAGAAAATTCTATCTATCCTACTACTTTCTCATCACCACTGAAATACCAAACAGTGAATTAGGTGGTAATGGGTTTGTTACAATTGTCTAAGTGCTGTACAAAACACAGTTTATTTCATTTATTGAAAACGTATTTAACATGGCTAATGAACTACTGTGATGAAATTCAAGTTGTGATAACTAGAGTGACATTTATTAAAATAAAAATTAAGCCAGAGAAAAGTTTTTGTTTTCCTCGATTCTCCAGTTTAAAAGGAAAAAGAACAAAAACAAATAACTGAGCTAATGAAATAAGCAGATCTCTAAGTGGTACTTACTGGCATGACAATGTTGTAGTGGATGCAGAACCCCGGCTCAGAAGGAAAATATTCATCAGATACAAATCTTATCCTGATTTGATTTCCTTTAGAAATCTGTTTTCCTGGCACAGTCCCAGAACCACACCAGCGCCCTAATATAGTCCCGTCACTGGGGTCCTCAACTTCTACGAAATCATACCTGCAAAGAGAAAGACAGAAGAGACACAACATCATGACCTGTCATTTTGGCAATTCATGTCTGGGGTGCAGTAAACCTACGGACCACAGCTATGAGCTCGTCCCAGATTTAACTGGGTAAATACAATCAAATATTCCCCAAAACAGGAGACACACTGAAAATGCATTCCAAACTAAAGAAACATGAGTCCCTTATCTTAAGCCCTCTCATTTTACTATTAGTGAACTCCAAATTCACTAAATAGCCATCTCAAACCTTAAATATTTTGTATGAAGCAACCATCTCTGACATTCAATTCATGAATTATTCAATTTAATTTCCATTTGGACCTGACAGCCTTACTCCAATCTTAGTTCCTGCTGTTACTGCCCATTACTTTCTGACAGTAACTCATTCATGCTAGTTAGGCTCCTTGGCTCCCTTTACTCATCTGTGATGCAACGTGATGGGACCTTCATTATAGACCAGCGATGTTCAACCCTTTTCATTATTTGTGTATGAGATATGGCATACACAAACTGATTACTAAAATTCTGGAGCACACCAAAAATATATAACTTTCCAACCTGACAAAAACAAAAGGTATAATCTTGATTCATTCACACCAGATAGCTATCGTCATGCTGGCTGTTGTCATTTTTTTATTTGACAGTCTAAGGGAAAAGAGGTCAGTGTCCCTGACTAAATAGTCAGGTATTGCATGTTTTAAAAATTCTTGTGACACACCAGTTGAAAATCACTGTTACAGCAACAGCTTTCAAATCTCATTTTCTGCAGTACGGTCTTTGTGAGACCGCTCTATGTGTTCTCAGCTCACCGTCATCTTCCTATTTTTGATAAAAAATATTTTCAACATTAAATATATAGATATATATAGATATATATATATGCAAGTGATCCATCTTCTTTTTTATACTGTTAAATCCTTGAAGAAAGGAATCAGTACTGACATACTTTTATTTTATAATGCATTACACACAGAGTCTTAAACATAAGAAATGATCAATTTTTTAATAAAACACATGCTAACTTTGGTTTGGAAGATTTGGAAAAGTGGTGATCATTGAGAGCAGTATTGCCCTTTTAGAGAATGTTTCAGAAATTTTTAAAGGCATTTTAGGTTGTTTCAATAATTGGGGGTGAGGAGAGCATATGAAATGTAGTGGGCAAGGTCCATGGATGTTCACCAGTGGGAAGTCCTGAAAATGAGTATTTGCCCCACATCCTCCATGCTTTTCAAGGAGTTCAGTGGATATTCATTAGATGACATTTCTGCTATTGTTCATCTGAGTAGAGAATCTAATATTATCTTAGATATAAACATAAATATGTTTTCCAGTTTTAATTTAAGCCAAGTTTCCAGAAATTCAACTATCAAATAAGTAGAAGAAAGTTTCAATACTTTGGAACTTTACCAATAGTTACTATTTTTGAAAAACATATCAGTAACAGGTACACTGCTTATAACTATTTGCATCACAATTAAAATAATTAGACTTATCCATATTCATATGTATCTATATCTATACCCATATTTATATAGATATACAGATCTAGATATATAGATAGATAGAGATAGATATTTTCTCACCAGAGGATTTTTTAAATTGATTTTAGAGAGAGAAAGGAAGGGAGAGAGAATGAGGGAAACATCGATATGAAAGAGAGACATTAATTGGTTGCCTTCTGTAAGTGGACCAATAGAGGATAAATAGGTAATTGCTTATATGAATTGCACTTCAGAATACTAAACAGGACATTACAAAACCTCTGTTAAAAGGGAAGTCTGACATGTTGGAAAACCTATTTGTAATTTGTTTTAAAAGACTAAATTTAGTAGCTACCATACAAGTAAAAATAATATATTTTGTGCAGTATTGAATTTACAGAAGAAGAAAACTGTTGAAAAAGGACAATGTATATAATGAATTAGTAATACTTATAACTCTTTGTCCAAAATAAGCATCCAGAATTCTCTTATGGCGTGTAACTTCACCTGTTTCAGCATCATTTTCTTCATCCTTAAATTGAGGACAATTCTACCTAACTCACTGGAATATTTTCTAAAAGGAATAATGAGACAACACACGTGCAGTGCCTCAAACGTTGTTGCCACTCAGTTGCCTCTCAATAAAGTTTGCTCCTCATGTCTATCCTGCATTGCTGCCCCACCCCACACCTACCTTTTAATATACCTTCGTAGTTTGAAAGCAATAAATAAGAAAACTAGAGTACAAAGGGAAGAGGTTATTTCTGCTATGATGTGACAAGTCTGGGTTTATAAATTACATATGCACTAGCAGCCAATATAGCCATTCTAGGAATTTTGGTGGATGTGTGTGATGGGACCAGGGAGGGTGGGGTCAGAGGTAAGAAGAGTTTGGTACAAAGACCTAAGTAGTTATTGCGGCTATATCTGATACAGAAGTTGATAACTACCATTTAAAAGCAAATGATAATTTTTACATCAAGATTGTTTACTTGTGAAACAAAGCCTCTACCGATAGAGTGAGTATCTGTTCATTGTGCACATCTCTGTGCAGGTTACCACCACTGCTGGTTTGCAGAGAGCCAGATGTCAGGCCTGGCCAATCATTCTACAAGTATTTAGGAAGCACTGACTGGGTATAAAGTGCTATGCTAGAGTCTCAGGATACAAAGATGAAACTATAGCTTCTTTGGGCTCAGGGTCTATAAAACATTTTGGTGAGCGCTCTAATGAGAGAATGTAGGAAATACTGTGGAATACTGGCAGAGAACGAGTAATTCTATACAGTGAGATTAGGGTCAGCTTACAAAGAAACATTTGGGCTGTCAGTGAGTACTGATTGACTAGGGGTGGAAAGGGTGGGGTGGGGAGAATGGAAGTGCATTCCAGCAAGAAGTACAATACATAAGATGTAATAGAAGAAAGAAGGGGCCAGGCACGGTCAGTTGTGAATAGAGGATGGAAAAAAAAAGAAGTAGATGGAGCTCAAGCTGGAAAAATAAGTATAGGTGAGGAGGTATTTCAGAGTTAGATATTCAAATATTATTTTGTAGGCTAGTGTTGCTAACAGGTAAACACAATTTCAACAGGGAGTTTGTTTCTTCAAAATAAAGTTAACACTTTAAAAAGTAGAATTTCACTAAAAAAAATCTGGATCTTTGTTAGATTTGAAAATCTGGTAATAGTAAATATCATTAACCCTAGTGTGACCATGAGGGCTCAAATTTCCAGAGTTGGTGTCCGCTCCAGGAGAGGAGCTATCTTTTGTTTAATTTACTGTCTTATCCCTAGCACCTACATGCCTGGCACATAGTAAACACTGATAATGAAGGAATGACAGCTGAGCCTCTGTTCCTTCATACCAACTCAGGCTGGGACCCAGGGGAAATAGCGGTAGATGGGACATGCCCTTTCTAATTTTTATTGTCTTAAATGTTTTTATTGATTTGAGAGAGGAAGGGAAAAGGCGAGAGAGATAGAAACATCAATGATGAGAGAGAATCACTGATCAGCTGTCTCTTGCATGCCCCACACTGGGGATCAAGCCCACAATTCAGGCATGTGCCCTGAGTGGGAATCGAACCATGACCTCCTGGTTCATAAGTTGATGCTCAGCCACTGAGCCATACCAGCCAGGCATAATTTTTAAAAATCTCCATATACTTTTGATGCTGCTTAAAAAACAAACAAACACCCAGATCTGCATTAATTTACATTAATTGCTCATAGAGGCAGCTGAGTTTGTCACCCTTGCAGCATAGGAGGCACAGCCAGGAGGTTTCAATAAGGAAGGAACATAGAATCATCACATACTTGAGCAATGCCAGGAAACAACAGTTCAAGTGTTGGTCGAAAGTAAAGACCCTTTAACAAAAACATCCTGAAAAGAAGCTGCACGGAAACAAGAGAAAAGCCCCTGTGAGCGATGGCAGAGAACTAAGGGACACTATCCACCGTAGGTGAGCTGGACAATGAAGAAAAAACAAAGTAGTTCTGACAATTCTGAAGTCATATGCAATAAACTGGTTGGGCAAGACACATCCTGCCAAAATGTATCTTCACACCATTTTCAAAATAACTACTATAATCTTTCTAATAGAAGCGCCTAAAAGAAAAAAATATCATCTGGAACAAACCTAGAACTAACTCACATAACCATTTTAATGGAGTATATTTAAAAGGCATTTTTAACCATACACAGAAATATCTAGATTATAAATGTTAAGAATTCATTAAGGAACAAATAAGTCTTAAGGCTTGCCTTATCTAACTTATATCCTGATATTAAAAATTAAGTCCTGCCAATAAGAGAGTGACACGTACAGTGTTACATTTTCATGGAGATTTTCGACTGAATTTGATGCCATTAAAAAAAAAAAAAACCCCACACGCTAATCTTTGTAGCAATTTCGGCATTTGCAGGTAGACAGCTGGCAATTAATTCTTACATGTTCATACAAGTTTGGCACAAACATTTATCATAGTGCTTTAAAAATCTACAGTTTTTCATTCCCTGAAGGTTAACTGAAATGAACATCTAAAAAAGTACTATGTCCTTTGTGTATAAAACAGTAGAACTTAACATATACTACCAATTGTTTTATAGTAAATTAGGCATTTTAAGATTTTTTTCAGAAGCGGTATATAACAATCACCCACTTATTCTACCATTATTTTTTATTAGCACACCCGATAATTGTTTAGATGTCTATGGAATTGAAAATTATTAATAATATTATTATTTACTAAGATTTAGTTTCCCCTCTTAATCAAAACAATAAATCCTCTTGCTAAAGAATATAGTCATAAAAATAGCTTTTTTTTTTACTTAAATCTTACTCAAAATCATGTAAAATGGACCAAGTGAAGAGCTACTTGTGAAGTATTCGCAAGCCTCATTGTTCCTATCAAGACTTCAAAATAAAAAAGAACAAAACAAAAACCATTGCCACTTGACATCATATTTCTTTTTAACTTGTTTGAGAGAATATACTGTGGTTGGAAAAAGACACCATTTGAAGTTCTTATTTTTATGATAGAATGCCATCGCAGAATATGGGATTCAGTGCAGATGTTGGTTGGTTTGATATACCATAAAATAGTCCAAAACATAAAGAACATGAAGTCAGAAAAAAAATGACATAAAATCATTCTATAGGCCTTATCAAATGAAAGGGAGATCATAAAACCACTTGATTTAATACAAAAATTAAATCACAAAGCATACGCATCCTTAAATACAGAAATCTGCACATGCCCAGATGACTGTACTGGAGACATGGTAATCCTATAAGTCACTCTTAAGTATTAATTTCCAACATGCACAATTGCTCACATCAGTATTTAAAGGATTTACTAAACCTATTTTATGAGCCAATCAAACATCACTTTCTCACGGCAACATGATACACAGCACACAGTGCTAAGTGGTTTATAATGATCACTCCCTTTCTCTAACATACCCCTGGGGACCCAGGAGGATTTATGTGCTTTTATGTTTAACAAACAAGTCTGGTATTGTAGACAAAATTTTCAGCCTCATGTGGGAAGTTAAAGACTGTGAGGCCAGGAGGACTGCTTTCGTACTCCTAAGGATTGTAAGGAGTATACCAAAGAAATAAATTCACTGGTAAACAGAATTGTCAGACACCCAGCTTCAAAAATAAACGAACCCTGAAAAACAGGCTGTTTCTAGTTCATACGAACTAAAACTCTGTCAATTAAATCTGCCCTATGAATTATGGAATCTGACGGGAGTGGGAAATCCTGCCAACAAATAGATGTGGATCTTAAAAAGGCCTGGCTCTGCAAGTGTCAGCTGGAGTCTGAGCGTGTTGGGAAAAGTAATGACATTAATAAGATGACAGTTATTCTACAGGGCTTATTGGTTTAGCCTTCAGTTTAACAGAAGACCCCTCATACATAGAACATAAGTTTTTACCCCTATTTGGAATCAGTGTTCATCCATGCTTTAACTTACATTGAAAATAAGTTTTAAAAATTATAACTATATTGTTACTTCATTTGTACACATTAACTCATTTAATCCTCACAAAAATCATAAAAAATTGATAATGTTATTGCACCCATTTTATATTTTATAAAATACTAAAGGCCCAATTAGTGCAAGGGGCTTGGTTCTCACAGCCATGGTGGCTTGCCTCGACCCTTGCAGCCCCAGCTTTGTCCAGAAGGTCATTCAGAAGGACGTCTGAAAGGTCATTCGGCTGTCCGGTCTAATTAGCATATTACGCTTTCATTATTATAGACTAGAGGCCTGGTGCATGAAAATCATGCACCCGGGAGGGTGGGGTCCCTCAGCCAGGTCTGCACCCTCTCACAGTCCAGGAGCCCTCAAGGGATGGCTGACTAACAGCTTAAGCCGGCAATCAGACATCCTTAAGGCTGTCACAGAAGCGGGAGAGGCTCCTGTCACTGCCATTGCACTCGCCAGCCATGAGCCCAGCTTAGGGCTTCTGGCTGAGGGGCGCTCCCCCTGTGGGAGCATACTGACCACCAGGGGGCAGCTCTTTCATTGAGCGTCTGCCCCCTGGTGGTCAGTACGTGTCATAGAGACTGGTCATTCCGCTGCTGGGTCGATTTGCATAGTATAAACACTATATGTGGAAGAACATACAATATTACTGATTGACAAAAAAAGCACAGATTTACCAATTTTTTATAAAAATCCCAACAAACCTGCTAAAATATTTGTACAAAATAATAATCATACTAATAGAGCAAATATTATGTAGTGCATGCTATATAACAGCTACTTTATAACTATTGACTGATTTAATCTCAAGCACAATCACTCCATAGCCACTGTCTTATACACGTACTAGAGGCCTGAGGCACGAAATTCCGGCAAGGGTAGGCCTTCCTTCCCCTGGCTGTTGGCTTCGCAGCCCCAGCACTGGCCCTGTCCCCCACCCGCACCTGCCTTGGCCTGGTGCTGCCCGCATCTGCCGCCACCTCCTCCCTCCCCGGCAGTTCCCTGGAGCCCCTCGATCGATAGCCCTGTGGAGGGTGACCTGGGCCTCCCTCTTTAGGAAAATCGTGGAGCCCCCCCTCCCCCGGTGGCCTGGGCCTCCCTCTGTGGGGTGATCGATTGTGGAGCTCCCTCATCGATCGCCCCACAGAGGTTGTCCTGGGCCTCCCTCTGCAGGGTGATCGTGGGGCAATGGTGGGGCTCCCCTGACCAATCACATCACACCTGCCTTGGCTGGCCTGGCCCCAGTGCATGTCATAGCGTGGTAGTCTGTAAGGTCATCTGGATGGTTGTTCTGATGTTCGGTCGTTCAGTCGATTTGCATGTTACACTTTTATTATTATAGATTATAGATGGGCAGTAATGAAACAAGGCAAAAGTCATTACAGCTAAGAGAAATAGAGCTGGGGCAATAATCTTGCTTTATTTAAACTTCAGAGCTCATATTCTTAACCATTACACAATGCTGTATCCAGTTAAACAGGACAAAACAAAGGCTCATCCAACTCAATATGTCACTATTTATAATCTACCATTGAGGTAGAAGACAGATTCATCAATAGACTGTGAAAATAATAAATACTTAATTTCTGTGTCAGTATTTTATATCCTATAAAAAAAGGCACAATAATAGTATCAAGTTCAGCTTAGAAATTGTTGTAGGGATTATTGAGTTAATATATAAAAAACATTTTTTTGCTCAGCATTTTTTCCAAGACTTATCACCTAGTCTCAGTTTATTACTACTTGTGTGTAGTTATGCATTTTTTTAAAAGATATTTTATTGATTTTTTTTTTACAGAGAAGAAGGGAGAGGGATAGAGAGTTAGAAACATCAATGAGAGAGAAACATCAATCAGCTGCCTCCTGCACACTCCCTACCGGGTATGTGCGCACAACAAAGGTACATGCCCTTGATTGGAATCGAACCTGGGACCCTTGAGTCAAACTGGTCAGACTCTATACACTGAGCCAAACCGGTTAGGGCAGGTCTTTTCTTCTTTAACTTCTGTGATTTCCTAAAATTTCAGAAGCATATACTGCCATAAAACATGAATGATTTACTAATTCCCAGTTAATAATAATGGCCTTTCAGGAAAAATGAATTGGGTAGAGGCTCCTCCCCGCCCCGCTCACCCCAACTGATCAATTGCCCCACAGAGGGTAGCCTGGGCCTCCCCTCTGCAGGGTGATCGTGGGGCAATGGTGGGGCTCCCCTGACCAATCACATCACACCTGCCTTGGCTGGCCTGGCCCCAGTGCATGTCATAGCGTGGTAGTCTGTAAGGTCATCTGGATGGTTGTTCTGATGTTCGGTCGTTCAGTCGATTTGCATGTTACACTTTTATTATTATAGATTATAGATGGGCAGTAATGAAACAAGGCAAAAGTCATTACAGCTAAGAGAAATAGAGCTGGGGCAATAATCTTGCTTTATTTAAACTTCAGAGCTCATATTCTTAACCATTACACAATGCTGTATCCAGTTAAACAGGACAAAACAAAGGCTCATCCAACTCAATATGTCACTATTTATAATCTACCATTGAGAATTCTGATTTAAACTCTCCATATTTTCTTCTTCAAAATGAGAGAGGATTAAACAAGAGAATAAATATAAAGTGGTTAATAGTCTTTAACAAAGAAGTTTCTCAATAATAAGTGGTTTTGTTTGTTTTTAAATAATTGCTATTATTTCAACCACATATGCAACCCATGGAAGATTCTGCCCTATAAGAGTGGACCTCAGAGGCCCTCATACAGTGAAACACTGTGTGGATCATGGCATACACCAGCCTTCTTGGTCATTCTTCCCTGTGGGAGGGAGTATGTGTCTTGAATCTAACTTGCCTAGAACAATATAAGCAAATTATATATATATATATATCGCACAACAAAGGTACATGCCCTTGATTGGAATCGAACCTGGGACCCTTGAGTCAAACTGGTCAGAGCTAGGTATGCATTTTTATAGAAACACCACCTCATATCATTGTACTATTAATTAAATAATGCCAAGAGATCTGGTATAGTATTCATGTTCTTCTCTACTCTAAGGACAAATTTTAGTTGTCTTCATAACTATCTTGTAATTAGTTTTACAAAAAATTCTCATTAACATCTAGGCCTGCCTAGTGTGATGCTCTGTGGCATCTGACTGCTTATTAACTGCATATTAATTGCATACTCACTATTAAATAAGTAATAATTAAATATCAGTTCATAGGGATGACTGAAGTACAGGGTGGGCAAAAGTAGGTTTATAGTTGTGAGTACACAAAACAGAGTTTATTCTTATGTTTTATTATTTATTACTGTATTATTTATTATTATTAACCAACTTTTGCCCACCCCTGTATACCTTTATTACATGTCCCAACAACGGAACCCACTGTAATATTGAAAAAAAGTTGAGGGAGCAAATTTCAAAATGAAATTAACATTCTGCTCAGACTAAAGCAAAATTTTTCTCTCATGAATTATCTTGTCACTTTCCCTTCTACTTTAAACACACACAATAAGAATAAAGAGAGTGTGCCAGTAGAGGTAGGTGTGTATAGCAAAAAGGTAAGACCTCCTCCAATGCATCCCAATCACTGAATTTAGAATATCTAAGAATATTAAAATGGGAATGTATATATCAAGGTTTACTTAAGGGCATCAAATTTAAGATTAAGAAGGAAGGGTTGTGAATATGCTCTCATCTACCCAGCCCCCAAAACTCTTCCAGGCATAGGAAACCCACAATAACAACTACTGAAAGGCACCCTACTGGCTGTTCCTCCTGTATGAACTTTGAATAGCTGAATGTCATTGCCTAAATATATTTACCAAAGGCCATGACATCATTCATCAAGACATCTTTGAAGGATTTTGCTATGGGTTAGCTTCTTTCCGTTTTTATCTATACTGCATCCTTGCTACATTTGCAAATACCAAGGCATTCTAGACATGGATTTATCTACCAGTAAGGCTAAGGGAAACATTTAAGTAGTATGATAATAAAATTTGGACAGGGTTCACATAATTCTTATAAAGCATTATCATAACTTCAGGCAAGATTTTAAAATAAAATATTTAAATGGGTGATCATCAACATAAGGCATTTTAAAGAGCTCATCTGTTTAGATATACAAATTTACCTTTTGGTGATCATGTCTCTGAAAATGATGAAATGAGTTTCCTTTAGAATATACCAAAGTGAAATGTAAATGTTAATCCTTTCAGGATATCAGAGAATTTAAAGTACAGTTCTTGAATATGAGTGTTAAAAAAACTCCAAATATATATATATATATTTGAGCATTTATACTTACTGAATATTTATTTTATAACAAAATAAGTTTTCCTAAATGCAGTCTAAAAAAAAATCCTCTCAATTAAAAAAAAATCTTTTAGATATTCCAGCATAATTCATTATTTAACATTTTGACATCAGTAAAAACAGATTGAAGCACTTGTGCTTTAACAAACACAAATAGATGAACAGATTTTCATCCTGATTGATGAACTGATCATTTTAAGGAAATAGGTGTGCAATATAAAATGGTCTAGGCTTCAGGTTCCTCTTTGGCAAAATAAAGGAATGAACTAGATAGTATAGAAGGTCTTTTTTTTTTAAACTCCTAGCTATTTTTTTTTCTGGTTTGAGAACCAAAAACACTTCCTTTGGTGTGTTTAGCTATGTCAAAAATACACAGCTTATACCCAGAGCATGTTATTAGAATATTACACACTACAGTATGTTCTAGACACTTTTATTATTTTCCAAGGTCTGTACAGCACTGTTATCACCCAATTATCATAACTATCTACAGGCAAGATGCATGGAAACCAACTTATAAATATCACTTTTTATGAAATGAGAAAAAAACATATACTAACAAAAGTGTTGAGTGGCTAAGCTAATGCACTACACAGTGCAATGCTGTATTGTGCAAGGCCTACCTTCTGATCACACAGGCCCAAGATTAGGAGAACCTTAATCCCATCAAGGAAAGTGACTCCACCTCCAACTCTATCAAAGATGTCATAACACATCCTCCTAACTAAGTCACTTTCACAAAACTCTTCCAAAATGCCAACTGGTAAATGCGGGAGACCTACAGCTACCATAGACTCATGTACTGTCTTGCAGGACAAATTCATTTTTATTCACCATATAGCACAAATCACATCTTCAAAAGTCAGCCTTTGGAACACAGAAGCACATTTCAGAATGTATTTGACATAACCTCTATCTGATTCCTCGAATAAGAAGTATATCCCTTATCCCTTATCAAATCCTAGAGGCCCAATGCATGAAATTCATGCAAAAGTCAGCCTTCCTTCCCCCTGGTGGCCGGCACCAGCTTTCCTCTGCCACCCAGGACCTGGTCTTCCTTCAGGCTGCCTGCAGGCACCCAGGACCCAAGCTTCCCTCGCAGCCCCAGCTTCGTCCGGAAAATCATCTGGAAGGAGGTCTGGAAGGATATCTGGTCTAATTAGCATATTATGCTTTTATTATTATAGATAATACCAATCAAATTGGTTCAAAAAAACAATAATAGAATGAGATCTGGTATAAAAGAGGATGCTTAATAAATGAAAGAAGATTTTTATTATCTAATGAAAATTCTTAGTATTCTAAACTTTCTAGTTTTTCATTCACCTATAGTGTTTAAGTTATAAGATCATTTCCAACAACTAACAGGAATTTTACTTATATTTCATATGCTTTTCCACCTTTTCTTCAGTGACCACTATATAGCATATATGCATATATATTTTTACATAACTTTAGGATATGTATACATGTACATATATACATACACACATCTGTGTGCGTATTTAGGGTATTAATATTAAGAATACAGTATAGGTATAATGGGTGAAATTATACTTATATCACTTTAATTTTTATATTACCCATTAGGTAAGTATATATTTACTTTAAGGATATTCATTATCAATCTATGCAATACCTGTAATCTCCTAGAATACTTCAAAAACATAAATAAATATATACTCCAGAGACAGAGTTAAGTAAAGCTGGTATCAATTTATTTTAAAAGCAGTTTAAGAAAAAAAAAAACACAAAAAACAACAACAGAATTTCATAGACACAGACAAAAATATGATGATTACCAGAGAGAAAAGAAGGTGGAGGGAGTTAGAAGAGGGAAAAGAGGGAATAAATGTTGTGTAAGGAGACTTGACTTGGGTGGTAAACACACAATACAATATACAGATGAGGTGTTATAGAACTGTTCACCTGAAACCTATATAATTTTATTAACTAATGTCACCCAATCCTATATGATAAAGAGCTAATATGCTAATTAGACTGAGCTGCAGAACGACCTTCCTGAATGACCAGTGCGTGGGGGGGAGGGGGAGCATAAAGCAGCTGCGGCTGTGGGGGCCAAGCCCCTTGCACGAATTTCATGCATTGGGTCTCTAGTATATTCAATAAAAAAGGGGTTTACTTAACAATTTTGAAACAATCAATCTTCACTAGAGAACTGGATTCTGTGGAGACTAAAATAAACCATTTAATGGAAATTTAGTGAGCTATAGACATGAATATCATCTCTGAGATTTCAAATCTTGACAAAAGAAAAGTAATTTAACCCCTTTTGTGGGAAATTTAGAATATCAGAAATTAGAGAAACAAGTCATCCTATTCATACCACATGTTGAAAGTATGAAAACAACTTTTTTGACTCTCATGTTCACACTTTCCACTATGACAAAAGATTTATGGGATATATGAGATTATATTTCCCACAGAACCTGATTATAAGAGAACCCGATGAGAGAGAGAGAGAGAAAGAGAGAGAGAGAGAGAGAGAGAGAGAGAGAGAACTCATTTCTCAAGAAACAAAATAAAACAAAAATCTTCACATGAAAGGAAACATTTCAGATTGTTAGGTGATTTGATCACTGTAATAAGTCCTGCTAAGGCGATTACTTCATATTTTGCAGCAAGAAAGGGGAAATAAGAAATGCTAGGCTTGGTGCCCACTTGGCTAAATCTGCCTTCCTGGGCAATATCCCTAGGCAGGGTTTTTTGGCCTTAGGTTTGTTTTATTTTCCTCTTCTCACTTTTGAAATTTTCCCTTGCTCTGTATTTATTTCTTTCCTTATCCTGTTAAAATGACCCCTTTAAGGTGCTTTAATAGCCAGGATTCCTACCATAGCCTTTAATAGGTTCCTGTGCTACCAGAAAATTTAGCAGCTTTTAACAGTTTCAAACGTATCACTCACTTCATTTCCTCTTTTGCTCCAGATGTTTTCTCTTAGATTTCTCACTCCCTGACAGAAATAGGATAGCCTTTTTTATATTATCTCATGACTTCTATTCATATACCCCCAAATTTTTATCTACCTACTTATTACCTAAATTCCCCTCTCTGAAAAATGCCAGGAATCAATAATTCATCTCACTTCTTAATGGCATTAGTCTTATAGGTAAACAAGAATATAATAAAAATAAAGATGAGTGTCCCAAACCATTTGGTAATGTGAGACCCTCTCTTTAATATTATTTCAGTAATTTGATAGAACCAAACAGAAACTAGACCTCGTTAGTTCAGAAAAGCTGTGTTAATTAGCACACACATAGGCAAAATTGAGGTCCAACAAATAGCCACTTATAGTCATGTATGGATTCTGGTTTCAATTATAAAGCTGTTTATATTTTCACTTAAACTAGAGTTTAAAACATGAAATATGCATTTAAATGCCCTTAAAATATTGTCTAGCATACGGCAATTCCAAATATAAACTTAGACTATAAGCTCTTTAAAGGCAGAAACTGCAATTTTTTTTTTTTATTTTGTAATCACCATGTCCCCAGACTTTATCTACTATGGGACACTATGGCAAAAGGACCCATTCCATTTGATTGGTCTAAGAACTAAAATATTTCAAATGCTGAAGGAAAACAAAAGATCAAGCAGTGGACCTTCTCCTTGTACCCCCACCCCAAGCATCAGTTCAGGGATCTGATGAACATAGACAACTTTCCATTCTACTTGTGAGCCTTTGGGCAACTGAGTAATTGTGGGTTACTTGGGGCTTTAGTTATTTGTGAACCTCAACCTGGGCGAGACTGCCTATTTCACCAGATGGCAAATATGATCACATTTTTTAGTACAGCAACTCCAGCAGTAATATCCCTGTCATGGGGCAAGAACGTACTTTATATCACCAAGTTATGACTAATGGGTTCCAAGCACATAACGGCGGTACATTTTGTTGGATATACTTAGAAATTGCATAATGGCAACTTTTTAAATATTGAGCATGGGATCCTTTGTTTTAGAGGGTTCCATGCTCAATATTTAAAACGTTGACTGATTTAAGCTTCTCACTATCAATCATATTACTCCCAACACTCCTCTTGGCACGTGTTCACTTATTCTTCAGATTTGAGCTAAATATGACCTCCTCTGAGAAGCTGCCTGTGAGTCCCACAGCCAAAGGCTGCAGCTTTCCACAGCATGGTCCACACCACACCCGAATTATATGTTTTTAAGTGCTTGTCCCCTTACGAGTCAATGCTTTCTAGAAGCCAGGGGCCCATCTAATAATCTTTTTTTAGTCCCCAAATTTAGCATGATATCTGGTGCATACATAGCAGGGACTAAATGAGTGTTGTGTGATGGATGGAGGTTGGTCAAGTGAGCTTACACATACATCATATGCTAACGTGCATACATATATTCAAATACAGTGGGGCCTTGACTTACGAGTGTCCCGACTAACAAGTTTTTCGAGATACGAGCCGTCTCTCGGACGATTTTTTGCTTTGAGTTGTGAGCTAAAATTCGGGTTACAAGCCAGCTTCAGATACCCCACCGCTAGTTGGTGCAGCGAACGTCACAGTGAACGCCACAACATCAGCCCAGCATCACGTCTCTCACTTGTTCACTTTAAGATTTGACATATGAGTAATTTGAGTTACGAGCTCCATCACAGAATGAATTAAACTTGTAAGTCAAGGCTCCACTGTATATAGAGACAGAGCACACCACCAAATAGTCATGATTATACATGTGGTATTGAAGTATTCCTATATAAGTAACATTTATACTCTTGATCATTTTTCCTTTTTTCCCCCAGTTCTGGCTATTCACAAACAAGCATGACTAATTGTCTTTAAAAATGCAAATAGCTTTTTAAAAAAGACACTAGGCTTCATTCAAATTAATAAGTCAGACACTATTTTTTGAAATTCTTTATAATGTTATCATCCTTCATATTCTCACATACTGGCCATTCATCTGGTAAGCACTTCGATTTCGCTGTATGTACGTGGCAAACTAGCTTAATACTTGTTATGCAACTTGCTGTATTTTAATTCAATGGCTTAGCTATCTTACTGCTTCTTTTTCAAATCTGTCTCCTCTGACTAGGAAGCTCAGCTGAGGACACATACTTCATCCATAGTGCTGGTCACTAAACTGAATAAAGGTTGGAAAAGTAGTTTTCATTACATATTTTCTAGTAAACTCAACACTTACTCTTATTACCGATCATTCTCTTTGATTAAACATTTTCAAAGGAAAGAAACAAGCAGGACTGAAGATGAGTTTTTCTTCTAATTCTTACCACCTGCTTTCTTAAACAGTAGATGAATGAATTTTGTAGTGTTCTGTGGTTAATCCCTACTCTTCTCACACATAGCCCATCTCACAAATTATTAGTTCATCTATCTTTGTTTATTTCAAAATAATTTTGTTTATTTCTTCTCTCAGGACAGCAATCCATCCAGATTACTCCAATAGCCTCCCCTAAAGACTCTCTAACCCAGCGGTTCTCAACCTGTGGGTCATGATCCCTTTGGCGGCCGAACGACCCTTTCAAAGGGGTCGCCTAAGACCATCCTGCATATCAGATATTTACATTATGATTCATAACAGTAGCAACATTACAGTTATGAAGTAGCAACGAAAATAATTTTATGGTTGGGTCACAACATGAGAAACTGTATTTAAAGGGCCAGAAGGTTGAGAACCACTGATTAGCCCATAGTTTTCCTCCTCCACCCTCCACACACCATTTCTCTATACCACTATGAGACTTTTTGCTTTAAAAAACAGGCCTATTTTATCATGCCATTTTCATAGAACATACAGGGACACACATGTCATATACAAAACTATTAATAGTAATTTATTTTCTTCTTTGTCAAGTCAGAAGCTTGGATGTTCTATTTTTCTTTAAAATTTAATACATATAATTCTGGGTTATAGGTTGGTATTTTGAGAGTTGGTTCATATAAGTCTGTTTTTGAGAAACCAATCACTGTTCAATGTGCCATTCATATCAGATTTTGAGTTATCTCAGCTAAAGGCTGCATTCCAGTGGTGAACTCGTGAAGGTAAATATTAACTGTTGATGTATCTTGGCAGCCATTCTACTGATGACCTCCTACCAGCCTGTTCATGTCTGTTCAGATGTCTATCCTTTGCAAATACATTCTATTCTTCACAATTTAGCATTTAATTTCAAATTATCTTGTTTCCTTCCAGCCAAAGTATTTAGTTTAGATGTTCCCTGAGGACTAGGGTTATATTAACATTTCTGCTCAATTGCTCGGGCCTCATTAACCTGGGTGGGTGTTCAATAAGCACATATTAAATCTCTCATTACAGGAGCATCAATTCACATCCCCTAATCACAGCCCAGTAAACAAGAGCATAATTAAACTTGAACTTTGTTCCAATTGTAAAAGATTTGATGATCACAAATTCCTATTATTAGCAAACAATTTGGGGATGGAATTATGTATTGTAAACCTATGGCTACTTTATTATCAAAATCATCAAATACGGAGTCAATTGTTCAAATGATCATGACTTTCTTAATGATTTAAACTCTTTTACAAGGTGTTATTTTTATTTAGTTTTAGGATGAACAGAAAAAAACAAGTACAATGATGATGTTTTTTCTTACCTAGCAAATAAGCTAACAGCTAATAGAGATAGTGAAAATTCTATTCTTGTATAAAACTAAACCTTAGGCAAGCGATTCTCAACCTGTGGGTCATGACCCCATTGGGGGTTGAAAGTCCCTTTCACAGGGGTCTCCTAAATAAATCCTGCATATCAGGTATTTACATTACGATTCATAACAGTAGCAAAATTACAGTTATGAAGTAGCAACGAAAATAATATTATGGTTGGGAGTCATCACAACATGAGGAACTGTATTAAAGGGTCGCGGCATTAGGAAGGTTGAAAACCACTGCCTTAGAACAAAGGTGTGGATACCATCCCTACCATTTAATACTCTGTATATTTGGACAAATTTATATCCTCTTTTAGCCTTTATCCTCCTTTGTAAAATAGGGATAATACCAACTGTGAAGGGTTGTTGGAAGATTAGAGTTTATGTGGGTAACTAATTAGCTCAGGGATTGACAAAGATGAGGTGCTCAATAAATGGTAGACTTTATTACATGGCACCTATCTGCTTGGGTTCTCTAATAGGCCCTCAGCCTGGGAGCATCAGAAAAAGAATGCAGTCTGCAAGCCTGTAACCTTCAGAGGTCATCTTCTTCCCGCCATCCATAAAATATATATATATCTACACTAATAAAAGACAAACATGCAAATTCACTGTACTTTTGCTAATCAAATTCACTGTACACCAGCTAATCAGAGTGACTATATGCAAATTTACCCAACCAAGATGGCGGCCAGAAGCCATGGAGCTGGAGCAAGCAGAAGGCTTTGTTGTCCCAATGATGGCGGAAGCCAACTTCCTGCCTGCAGCAGCTGGCTCTAAGATCCACTCAAAGCAACAAAGTTTCAATTATAGAAGGTAAATAAATCCTAGATACCTGCTTTCAGCTGGCCATGGCCACGAAGCTGGAGCCTTGGGTTGCCCCTGGCGATGGAGAAAGCCAAGCCCTGGCTGGCTCTGAGCTCCACTCCAGGCTACAAAGTTTCAATTATAGAAGGTAAATAAATCCCAGAAAGAAAAAAAAAAGCAAAAAAGGGCAGGCTAGGAGCTTCTGTCATTGAGAAAGTTTGGCCAGCCTGAAAACGGCCCTCAGACCCTCACCCAGACTGGCCAGGCACCCCAGTGGGGACCCCCCATCCTAAAGGGGATGTGGCC
>NW_006284244.1:2892895-2894308 GCF_000327345.1 Myotis davidii
GAGAGTTAGAGAGAGGGAGAGAGTCAGTTGCCTACTACATGCCCTCTACAGGGGATTGAGCCTGCAACCAGGACATATGCTCTGACTGGAATTGAACCCTGACTACTGAGCGACACTGGCTGAGACCTACCTTCCTTTCTTCCTCCCTCCCTTTCTTTTTCTTTCTTCCCTTCTCTTTTTCTTTTTTCCCTTTCTTTTTATGCTACCTGGAAAATTTTGAATAGATTTCAAAGCTTCCTTTTTTATCTTCTAAGAAATTATTCATATTAAAATTGTTGAGCTATATTAATAAGTAACTGAATTTTGCTAAGCTCAAAAGAGGAGTGTCACAATTTGCAGCATGATGTCTGACTATTACCAGTCACTCATTTGAAAGTTCTTAATCTAGATAAATAGTAGGTAAACTGATCAGAGAGATTTCCCCCCCCTCAAAATACCCTAGGATAATATATAGTGCAGGCCTCATTTCCAGGGAGTTTAACCTCAATGTCTCAGCAAAAACAGTGCCTACCACAATCCCATGAAATAATTTTAGAAGCAATAAATTATGACTGGTTCCATTTACACAAATATTTTTATATCATGAACTAGCTTGATTGTTCAAACTGAGGGGCTAAGATGGAAAGCTACAGATAGAAAGGTCAAGAAGGAGATGGTGTTTTTAAGTTACTGCATGGGGTTTCTGTGGAGAAAGGAGTAGGGGGTTAAATCAGCTGCCATATGGGGAAACAGTCTGTCTCCCAGCAGATGGGAGCATAGTGTACTTGAGATTTGAAATTGTATTCAAACATTTTTCAAGTGCTTGAAACAACTATGAGGAATAACTTTTTCTGGTGGGAAAAAAATCTTTGGGCAATGAAATTTCAAAATGAATTGTATGTCCAATAATACTTCATAACTATGAAAGCATACTGAATCAAAAATTTCTTGGTTCCATTACATTTAGGAATTCTTCATGGTCCTGAGTCATACAGTAAAGAGATTGAAAATGGCAAAAGAAACAGCTGAGTACCTGATGGATGTCCATTTTTGTCATATTAATTTAAAAGGAAGAAGATTCTTGCCCTAACTGGTTTGGCTCAGTGGATAGAGCATTGGCCTACAGACTGAAGGGTCCCAGGGTCGATTCTGGTCAAGGGCATGTACTTTGGCTGTGGGACACATCCCCAGTACGGGGTGTACAGGAGGCAGCTGATCCATGTTTCTTGCTCATCGATGTTTCTAACTCTCTATCCCTCTCTCTTCCTCTCTGTAAAAAAATCAATAAAATATACTTAAAAATAAATTAATTAAAGGAACATGGTTTTGAAAGCTCAAAAATAAAAAGGAATGGGACTAGCTAGGTAAGACACAGGTAATGTTACATTACTCCCTCAGAAAAGGTGTGGGATGATGAGAGAATGAACAGGACTA
>NW_006284244.1:2894964-2895602 GCF_000327345.1 Myotis davidii
AATTGGGCCTAAACTGGCAGTCAGACATCCCTCTGGTAGCCCGGGAGCCCTCAGGGGATATCCATTTGTCAGCAGAGAGCAGGCCTAGCTGCAGTCAGACATCCTTAGTGCTGCTGAGGAGGCGGAAGAGGCTCCCACAACCACCACTGTACTGGCAGCCATCAGCATGCCTTGTGGCTGAGCAGAGCTCCCCCTGTGGGATCGCAATGACCACCAGGGGGTAGCGCCTGCATTGAGCATTTGCCCCCTGGAGGTCAGTGTGTGTCATAGTGACCAGTCACTCCCAGTCGTTCTGCTGTTAGGGTCAATTTGCATATTGCCCTTATTATATAGGAGTGCCTGGACAGCCTGGGTGAGGGGCTGATGGCTGTTTATGGCTGGCCAAAGCCCCCAGCCACCCAAGCTCCCAGTGGAGGCTGGCTGGAAGCAGGTATCTGGGATTTATTTCTTTTCTATAATTGAAACTTTGTTGCCAGGAGCGGAGGCCTCAGCCGGGTCAGGTCTGTCGGGAACCTTGGCTTCTTCCATCACTGGGGCAACCAAGCCTCCTGCTTGCTCCAGTTTCGTGGCTGCCGGTGGTCATCTTGGTTGGGTTAATTTGCAAATAGTCGCTCTGACTGGCTGGTGGGCATGGCTTT
>NW_006284244.1:2895956-2896855 GCF_000327345.1 Myotis davidii
TCACAGCGGCCAGGGCAGACAGGAAGCTTGGTTTCCTCCATCACCGGGGCAACCAAGCCTCCTGCTTGCTCCACTCCGTGGTGGCTGGCCGCCATCTTGGTTGGGTTAATTTGCAAATAGTCGCTCTGATTGGCTGGTGGGCATGGCTTGTGAGTGTAGCAGAGGTACGGTCAATTTGCATGTTTTTCTTTATTAGATAAGCTATGGATTACCTTTTTGACTGAAGGCAAAATAAATGTCAGTGTCTCCATATATTTGTGAATATTCTAGGAAAACAATTCAGTGTTGGAAGAGACTTAAATCTTCATGTGGAACCCAAGATTATATTTTAAATTATATTTTAAGCATAGAAGGATAAAGCAGGCTAAGGATTATACCAAGGCCATAGAGATAGCAGTAAATGACATTAGTGAATCTGAAACATGTTGGGCATTCCAAGCAAGCCAATGTTCTTCCTAGTAAATTAAACTCCCTCATTTAAGTAAGTTGCCAATTCATCCTACCAAAAAGAGCTAAAGGATCAGTATGGTACCTGCACCATAGGAAATTTTCATTTCCCAAATTAACACTGGTTCCCCTCGCTATCCTAAAGGAGAGTGTTCTTATGTAAGCTGAAACTGTATAAAGAAGCAATTCCCATTAATTGATATGGAAAAAATTGGGAGTGTTTCCAGATCCAAAATTCAATGTACTTACAATGTCTTTATTTTGTTCACCATGATGGAAAATATTAATTAGCGTAACACCCTTCAGAGGTCTCTTAGGCTTTTGGATACCTTAGGACTCATCTTGCTTTGTGCTAACCCACGCACAAAATGAGTCAAGATAGAGCACAAATGCTGACAGGCACAGTTCAAAGCTATGGTGGCTTGATGCTGAGATGCTGATGATGTAGTTTC
>NW_006284244.1:2896887-2904609 GCF_000327345.1 Myotis davidii
GCTTGGTTTGCCTGCTGCCTCTAGAACACTTGCTGCAAAACAGACGCTGAACACTATCCTCTCCAGATTTCTTTCAGTTAGCAAAAAAGGGGTACGAAATTTCATGAAAGCGAAGTGGAGTAATGCAAACTCATGAAGAGCAGAGGGACACCTGTAGGTACCCACCTACTAGCAAGTAGGTTACTAATTGCTCACCTCTGAGGGGCTATCTATAAATACACAGAGGTCTTCCCAATGGTTCTTAAGCCAGGGACTGGCTTACACAAGCATCCATCATAACCAACATTCAGTTTCAACTAACCTGAGGCAAGTCATAGCCACCTTAAACCATTGCCTTAGATAAGCATTGTGATACATTAAGATAAGGCTCTCTTGATTTGTCTTAATGAAATGTTAAGTTGAAGTGAGATCCTTTTTGTAGCACTTTTCTTTAAATATGTTAATCCAATAAAAGAACATTCTCCTTGATTTCTATGAGATTATCTATGTACCAGGGGAAAATCCTTTATTATTCACTTGTTTTCTGAAAGTTTTACTGAATTATAACAGTTGCTTCTACTTTCACAGAGTCAGTCTATTGGGACTCAAAGTTCTGCTACTTTGTCTACAGTAAACATGGGATAGGAGATAATATTCAGATCATTCCTTTTGCTGAAAGCGGTGGTAAATATGAACAACACTGCCAAGGAAGCAGGCAAAGTGGTCCTTAACTGCCATTCTCTTCCTTTACATGTGATCAGATACAATAAAATTGTTTAAGCTTAATTTGGAAAGGTTTAGTTAAATATATTAATTTAAACTTTGTTAATTACATAGCAAAACAATAATCCTTTTGTAAAATTTATATATTTTTCAGTCACTGGCAAAACCATTAGAGGAGAAATCAAATAATAATTAGAAACAATTTCATCAATCACTTAGAAATAAATCCTAAGTCAGCACCTGCCTGTATTATAAACGCCAGTGGAGGTAGCCTAAAGATTGATTTCTGCTCTAACCAGTTTGGCTCAGTGGATTAGAGCATCAGCCTGTGGACTGAAGGGTCCTGGGTTCAATTCCAGTCAAAGGCACGTACCTTGGTTGCAGGCACTCAGCCCTGCTTGGGGCATGCAGGAAGCAATCAATGGATGTCTCTCTCACATTGGTGTTTCTCTCCCTCTCCCCTCCACTCTCTCTAAAAATCAATGGAAAAAATGTCCTCGGGTGAGGATAAAAATAATAATAAAGATTTACTTTTTTCAAATGTAGGCTGTTCCATAAATAGAGATTTGAAGAGAGTTTAACTCTCCAAATTTGGCGCCAGATGAATTAAAGACAGTATATTTTTTGTAAGCTCATAGAGCAAAATATTATTAACATAATGTTGGAGATAACAGCATAAACCCTTGAAGAAGCTGAGAAAAGAGAGACTATTGTAGAAATGTCACAATATATCTAAAATGTGTACATTTATAAGTCCTTTATTATTGATTATTACTCTATTACTCTTGCTTGGTTTTTCATTTTTGATAAAATAATATAAATAGATAACTAGCTAGCTAGTAACATGGGTATTTTTTTGGACCTGGAATTTGCCCGTATTTCTTTCATACCATTGTTCCAATTTCACAATTCAAAGAAGAGATCTCATCATTACCCCAGTGAGAGCAAGGCAGCCACTGAAAGTAAAGGCATGGCCAAGAATGGCATCCCAATATTCCCTCGGTCCTCAAAGAGTGCAAACCAGAAAACTCTTTTGAATCAACATAGGAACATGATCTCTGGGCAATAAACAAACAGGGAAGGTGGAAAAAGGAAGGCAAGGAAGAGAGGGCAATTCTGAGGGTAGAAGAGGAGAAAATAAAATGCAAGAAAAAAGGTAAAGTCTCCGTGAGAGACACACACTGGGTGAACCAGACGTGAGTTTTGGGAGTTACAGGACGCATTCTTTCTCTACTTAGAATGTTGATTTTGAACATTTCAAAACATAAAACCAAAACATCTCATTAGCCAAGGGCAGAGTCCCTTGATCTCAGACTTGGTCAGGTCCCCACCCTTCATTTTCAGCCCTCTTGGGAAGATTTTTTTTTTTTTTTACATTACAAAAGTAATTGCTACAGAGGTCAAAAGATAACAAAACTATAAATTATGCCGTTGAGCAAACTACAGTCAAGAGCTGCTGAAAGGGCGCTGGCAAAAATCTCCACTCTAAAGAAAACTCTATTCTGTGGCCAAAAGTGCAGGTAGCAAAAACAGGAAGTGTAAATTTGACAGCTGACCTTCAGCTCCTTTTGGTCCTTATCACCGAGTGTGGAGACTGTTATTTTTGTACCACCACCACCTCTTCCTCTTTCAAATGGGTAAAAAAAACAGTTTCCTGCTTTCAGAGACAATGTCTCCACCAATCACAGTTCATTACTTGGCTTAGGGATGGGCACATGACCCAAATCTTGACAAACACAGTAACACATGACCCTATCCCCCCTATGGTAACTGGCCCAGGGATGGATACTGAGTTCAAAACAGACCCATCAGCCCTGGCTGATCTGACTCAGTGGATAAAGAGTCGCTCTGGGGACTGAAGGGTCCTAGGTTCGATTCTGGTCAAGGGCACATGCCCAGGTTGTGGACTTGACCCCCAGAAGGGGGCGTGTGCAAGAGGCAGCCAATCAATGATTCGCTCTCATCATTGATGTTCCTCTCTCTCCCTCTCCTTTCCTCTTTGAAATCAATAAAAATATCTTTAAAAAAAACAACAACAATAGACCAATCAAAACTCTTCCAATAACTTTTACAGGAAAAGTCCCTGTCTCCTTCAAGGATTGCAAGTGCTTAAATCTTGTACTTTTGGTCCTTTCTCTTCCAGTATGTGAAGACAGACTGACTGAGAATGGAGTCAACTACAGGGAAGCAAGCCTACAGAGGTGGAGCCAAAGTGACATAATGGCATTGCTCAGAGTCTGGATAAAGACTAATCCTGAAATTTTTAGTAACATAATGCAAACATTTTCTTTACCAGATTGTTACAGTCATTGGCTAATTATTTGTGGTCACCGGAAACTGAGTCTTACAGTTACGCTTTGTGGTATAAATCCCACTATTTTTTTAATTTCTGCCACAATTTATTAGGAAAATATTTTGTTAAGGCGCAACTGGAGCAGAATTGTAATATTCCTAGACATGTAGACATGATGTAATACGGGTCTGTATCATCTGCTCTTCTCAAAGCTCATATAAATCCAGACTAACCCTCAGAGAAAAGAGGAAGGGCATCTCTTCTCTATAATATAATGACCATTTAACATTCTAAGTTATTCTTTGGGTTGTCTAATAGAAATATTTCTTTTTCATTAATCTTCACCCGAGGATATTTGTTCATTGATTTTTTAGAGAGATGGAAAGAGAGAGGGGAAGACAGAGAGGAACATCAATGTGAGAGAAAACCATTGATTGATTACCTCCTGCAGGAGCCCTGACCAGGGCCCAGGCCGGGGAGGAGCCTGCAACCAAGATACATGCCCTTGACTGGAATCAAACCCGAGACCCTTCGGTCCTCAGGCCAATGCTCTATCCACTGAGCCAAACGGACTAGGGTAGAAATATTTTTAATGTCATAAATATTGAAACTGGAAATTTTGTCCTTCCCATAACTTGTGCCTTGGGACAAAAGAGAATGTAGCTTTGAAATAATAATAAAAAAACATACTGGAATATTTGCAGGTTTTCTTTGTACACAGGTGCATGGGTACCCACACACCCACCATCCATCTCCATAACACACAATATTATTTTAACTAATCTTTCTCTGCTGCAATACTTATATCACTCCTAGCTATAACAGAGCACTATAGCAGACACTACTGTTTATCTGCACAGCTACAATGTGCCTCCCCTTCTTCCTTAAAACGCAAATCATTTGTTTAGGTAACCAATCTGCATGTGCTGCGATACAGATGAGCCCTTAAAAAGGCTTGGGGATGAGTAAAGAATTCCCTAAGCCAATCTAGGTCACTTCCCCTCACCAGTGGTTGAGGTAAGCATACCACAGAAATAGCCATATCATCATCCACAGCACCAGGCAAACCTTCTTATCTGGTCTTAGCAGGGCTCCACAGTGCATCTTAAAAAGGTACCAATGTCTTTTGTTTAATCTATCTTTTTCTGGCCATCATGAACAGGACCAAAATTCTGAATTAAAGTCCAACACCCAACTGCTTATTCTCAGTTCTGCAGATTCAGGCCGGGAATTAACATGTAAGTAAAGGGTTTCATGGGACACCTTTGGCTCTCTCACGGCTAAAATTTAAGATCACTCATGCCAAACAGTGCCTAGTGGTACCTTTTCTTTCTTTCATGTTCTTTTAAGGGGCTCATGAAAATATTTCTTTTTTGAAAATAGATTCTTATGATGCACTTATGCATCTCCAAGGTCATTATCAGCTAAGTAAACAATAATGTCTTCCTTTATTTCAATTGTATGGTCATGCAACTAAGGAATACTTTATGTTGTTGTCAAAAACAATTGTTTCCTTATAGTTTTATCATCCACAGCCTATCCTGGCAATGTAAAATTGATGTAAGAAACCTATACCATCCTTGAAAGCTATATCTACTAGAGCAAAACACAGACAGTGAATATTTGAATTTTTGAGGTCTGCTTGGCAGGGTAAATTCATCTTCACACAATTCTCCACAACAAATTAATAACAATTATTTATAGACCACTACCAGATACACAGTTATGATATGAGCTATAAAATGGTCAACAAAGCTATCTAACTATAATCAGTTACAGTAATAACTGTACTCCGTATTTACCATATCCTGGGACTGGTGGCATTTTGTTTTATTTGACTGTTTACTTGTCTGTCTGCCTCTTTTTCCAGATAAATTAATAACAATTATTTATAGACCGCTACCAGCAAGATACACAGTTATGATATGAGCTATAAAATGGTCAACAAAGCTATCTAACTATAATCAGTTACAGTAATAACTGTACTCCGTATTTACCATATCCTGGGATTGGTGGCATTTTGTTTTATTTGACTGTTTACTTGTCTGTCTGCCTCCTTATCCAGACTAAGCTACACAAGGGTATGAGCCATTTTCCACTCACTGCTGTCATCCTATTACCTACCACAGTGCTCATGCTCAAGAAGTGCTTGTTGAATGTAAGAGTAAATAAATGAGCAAATACTAATGCCACATTAATTCTATTATAAACTGCAGGAAAAGATGAAAATGTTCAAAACATTTTTTAATTTTAAAGAAAATTAATAATTTTTATCACCCATAGATTACATGAAATAATAAAAACAATGTCTTGACTGTGAAGTTAAAAAACTTTTTTAATTTTAAAGAAAATTAATAATTTTTTATCACCTATAGATTACATAAAAACAATGTCTTGACTGTGAAGTTAAAAAATACAAAACTAAAACCCACGATAATTATCATATGCATGCTAATCAGAAGTGGGGTTATCTGTAGTTAACCAGCTTGGACCATAGAACAAAAACACCCACCAGTGTTCTCTTTGCAACAGCATGACATTACTATTTTATTGCCATCATTATTGCCCAGGCAATTAACTTTACTCCTCTTTACATGAACTTCCCAAAAGAACTGCTAACTTCTTCAACTGAAAGTATTAACATTGATGAAACTCTTCCCTGAAATACCCTGTTTCCACCAATTGTAAACTATTTAATCCTGATCCTTTACCCATCTTAATCAAGTCTCCACATTGAAAGACCCATTTTTGCCTTTGCTTTTCCTCCTCAGAGTCTACTAAAACTGTTAACATGGTCTTCTCTGTCACCAAGGTAAGCAATAGACTCAATTCTGTCTTATCAGTGTAAGTGTGGTGGTATCTGGGGAGTTAGTATTCCACAGTAGTTAAAATATTCTCAGGTAACTTCATATTTTGGGAAGGGAATAAACAGTGATTGATTTTAGATATTAAGTTAATATGCATTTCTAGGTAGCCTTTAGAAACAGACTATTTATTAAGGTAAACAAATGATCTAACCTATCTGCATTGACATGAACTAACTTTAAAAATATATTTTTTAGTTTTGCTTGTTTTGAAGTGCATAGTAAGTCACAAAAGTAAACACTCAGTATTATCCCATTGATACATATTTCAAAACAGGCAAACAATAATTCACTTTTTATAGGACAGTACATATGGAAATATATGCATAAAATTATAGAGAAAATCAAGCCATGAAGTGAAAAAAAGCTTAAGACAATGATTAGATATGCAGGGATAAGAGGGGTAATCAGGGAAAAACAAAAGGAAGGGACTTCAGAACTATTATTGAAAAAGTCACTTTTTTTTAAGTTGAGTCTCTTATTGGCTGAGTTGAGTCACAACCTAGGTTAGACATGCTGAATGATAGTTCAATTATTATTATTTAATGATTAACATACATTATATAAATACACACATAACTATGTTCATACACACACACACATATATAACAATTCCTCTCCCATAACACAAATCACTCAGGATGCAGGTATCATGTAGCTCTCTTGGCACTGACCTGTGGGAATTGGAATTAGGGGAAGAGAAAGTGCTAATACTCTGGCTACTGCTACTTTTGTAACATAGTCCTTTGTCTCTGACCCAAGAGGCTCCTATCTTCTATCAGCATTCTTGAACTTGTGGTAGGCTAACGGGCTACTTTGAAATGGTACAATATCTTAAACTTTTCATAACTTTTGAAAATATTAAAAAACCCTATCTATGAAAAGAAGACAACTGGTAGTTTACACCATGGTGAAAAACTAAGATGGATGGTAGGAAAATGAGTTTTAGCATTGGTGCAGGTATAAAATATGAGTGATATATAGGGCAGACACTTCTCAATCTCTATAGATAGCTAGGACAGCTTCTGTTCTCAAAGTCTAAGGTTACAGATGTAAGAAAAAATAACATGACATGCAATGTTTCAGAATGCAGAAATGTGAAAAAAATCTAACCATATTAATGTTAAAGATACAAATTGTGATGACAGCAAGTACAAAGTTTATTTCATCTGCATTGAAATCTTTAGCTGTAATATACCACAAAATGAAAATTCTCTTTTAACTTGTATATCAAAGAAAAAATAATGAACCCTGCAAGGAAGCTCAAGTAAAGTATTTTTATGATATACAAACGCCACTGAAGTGAAAAATCTTCAATAAGACCACCCAACCTTGACAAGTGTATTCACATAGGATTTAAAGAGTAATATTTGTATGACATACAGTAGGTGGTCTTTTGCGTGGATGAAATAATCCATCTGACTTTGGTTCATGAATGCTTCTAGGAGAATTATGGTAAGTTTTACCAGCCAAACCATCAAGTTAGCCTAAATTTCTAATTTTGCTTTCAGATCCATAATTTTTTGTGATGAAATATTAAAACTTCTTGGTCCTATGTGTAGGAATGTATCCATATGTGTACTGTACTTAAGAATTCTAGGTATGATGGCTAATATGTACCCACAGATACTGCATTTTCTTTTAATAATGTATTCTTTATTTTATTGATTGACTGTCAGGAAGCTCCACTGTAAAACGTTCTAATGGTAACAACTTTTCTGGCACAACTGTAGTCCTTCACTTGGTTTTTTATTCTCAATTTCTTATTTTACAGTTTTACTCTATATGTATTTTTTACCAGACTTTTTCTCAAATTATGTTCAGAAGTAGAAAAAAAAAACTAATGGCTGTGTATTTGTATGT
>NW_006284244.1:2904673-2907895 GCF_000327345.1 Myotis davidii
AAATCACACCAACAAAATGAAGCAACTTGAAAGACCATAACAGTTGTTACAATCTGTTGGAATTTCAAGTATGATAACTTACTTGCATATGTCATCTTCTGGTTCTTCAAGCCCAAATCTTTCATCAAATGTAAGTTGTATCCATACATTTTCCTCTGCTGCTACTAATCTCCATACCAAGACTGTATTTCTTGGATAAGTATGAGGAAACTTTGGGCTGTGAATACTTCCATTAGTGGACACAGTAATAATTCTCTCATGCTGGGGAGCTTGTACTCCTAAAACAAAAACATAGGTATACACTTACATTGAGAACAGACATTTTAAAAATTATAGGTTTCAAAATAAATGTTTTTTTAATCATCCACATTTTACCCAAACAAGTGTTGGATATGCTTCATAAAATATAAATTAAGTACTACTCTCTTCAGAATTTAACCAGAAAAAAGAGATTATTTTAACATTCTTGAGTAAAAACCTGTGTATAGGTGTACTTCAGAGAACAAAGCAAATTAGTCATTTTAATCAAATTACCAAAATTTCAAACAACCAATACTTTTGAATTCCTAAAATTGCAATAAAATTAAGACCATAATCTCCAACTTATCAAATACGAATAATATTAGAACGAAAAGAAGTGCGATATATAACTAGTTTTAAAAACACAAATTATTATTGAACTCCCCCTAATCATGATTAGGTTAGATAACTTAGAGTTCATCAAAATGTACATTATCTGCCTGAGCCTAAACTAATAGGGTGAGCCCTTAAAAGAAGCTGGGCCCTTCCTAAATTCAGAGAAATTCAAAGTGTAAGAGAGATTCAACAGCAGGTTGATGCTTTATTGCTGGCACTGAACACGGAGGAGGTGACATGCCCAGGATTGTGGGAAGCCTCCAAAAGCCGAAGACAGGCTAAGGCTGACAGCTAGCAAGGAAATGGGGCCTCAGTCCTCTAACCTCAGGAACCTGAAGAAACTTGGAAGTAGACTCTTCTCCACAACCCCCAGAAAGAATCAAGTCTGGCTGACACCTTGATTTTAGCCTCTGAGCAAGAACCTAGTCACAGGATGCCCAGAATTCTGACCCATAGAGCTAAGATGAAATAAAGTGAGTTTTAAATGGCCAAATTTATGATAATTTCTTACATATTATTAGAAATGAATACATCTTCTATTGGGCACAAAGCTGTTCGGATGGCAAGTTATTCCTTTTTGCCTCCATTCTTCAACAGCAATCAGAGTACTAGCGTGTACAATAACTGCAACAACTTTTCATTTAATATTATGTTAGTCAAAATACATGATTGAACTCTGGTAAAATGCAATTTAAGAATACTGCTCTAAGAAACTCCTTGAATTTAAAAGACAATGTCAAGAGTCATGTATTAGAAGGGTCATGTTATTAAGGTTAAAGAATAACCTTTTTGATTGTTAAAACGCCCAAAATAATTTTAATAAGTTTGTGTATGATTCCTGAAGCAGTATTTTCATCCTCATACATAGCTGTTTTAACAATCAGTTTGGTAAGTATTTTTTTATATTTTCTAACCTAGAAATAGGGAGACAAGGTAAAGACATATATAATGTCCTTTGACAATACCTAGTACACATTATGGGGAAGATGATCATATTAGTAAAATATGCTTTAAGTACCTAAATTTGCGCCTAACAGTGCTCAGCAGTAAGTAACCTACATAGAAATACATTCTCTCCTAAATTGGATGCTAATTGTTGATACAGCTGTTGGCTATATTAACATATATGAAATGATCAATAACTCCTCTATGCACATAATTTAGCACCAGTATATCTCTTAGGAAGACATAAGATCTATCAAGTTAGATGATATCTTCCCTATAGAAAATAATGCTAATTTACTATTAAAATTAAATTAATGAATTGTTTTCAAAGCTTTCTTTCAAAAATGGGCTCTGGCCGGGTAGCTAGGTCACTTAGAGTGTTGTCCTGAAATGGCAAGGTTGAGAGTTTGAACCGTGGTTAGGGCATACAAGAATCAACCAATAAATGCATGAATAAGTCAAATAACAAATCTCTCTCTCTCTCTCTCTTCCTATCTCTCTAAAATTAATAAATGTTAAAAATTTAAATGGAAATGAGATATTTTCCCACTCCTTAAATTTTATTCCAATAATCTACACATAGCAGTAGCTTATATCAAGGATTCTTCTTTTTTTAACTAATATTTCTAATAAGTTAATTTTTTTCAATCAGATTTACTAATATTTACCCCATTTTGCCTCAAAGCAAATGCCTTATATCTCAAGGCACTCTTTACAAATACAGCAACGTTTACTCTTTCATATATAATCTAGAAAACTAAGTGGTTATTAAAAGATTTGAATCTATTTTTATATCTCTAGTCAAAACAGCTCATAGATAAAAGGTGTATACTTAAATTATTAACATTTTTCTTTTCTTTATAATTCACAATTCTGCTAAACTATAACTAAACATAATTCATAGACTAAAAAGCTAAGCCTTATTTGTGCTAAGCATTGTAAATTTCCTAAGTTAAATTGCTGCTCCCAAAAATTCATCTCAAAATACAGTGAGGTTTGCCACCAAACACATATGATTTATATAAATCTCAACTACTACCTCTATAATCAAAATGAAAAAAGCAACAAACAGTAAGTTCTGCCAAATTAAGACTCTGCATTTACCCCTGCTATTTAAAAATATCATTTTTCCAAAGATATAACTTACTGGTATTTTAGGAATAAGATAAGTGTATATTTTGTAACTATTTTATCGAATAGCTTCTTTCCTAGTCAATAATGGTCCACACAAAAAAGTACTAATGAAATAAAACAATTGCTTGTAGTCAAATCAAGACAATATTTCCAAGATACTCCATTCAATGTATTCTAAACAAGAATAAATTAAACATTATAGATGAATTTAGCATGGAAAATGAAAATGTTCAGAAACACTGAATTTTTTAAATTATAAGTATACATCATTTCATATTATCCTGTACAACCCCTTAAGGTATATGTAATAAAACTAAAATGAGAGAGAAACCAAGATGGCGGCATAGGTAAACACCAGGAAATTGCTGCCTCCCACAACAACTTCAAAAATACAATGAAAAGACAAAACGGACATCCTCCAGAACTATAGGAAGGCTGGCTGAGTGGAAATTCTACAACTAGAAGGAAAGAAAAGCACACTGAGAGCCAGAGGAGCTGCGGAAGTAA
>NW_006284244.1:2909631-2920624 GCF_000327345.1 Myotis davidii
GGGGGGATAGGGGGGTAACATGGGGAAGATAAGGACACATATGTAATATCTTCATCAATAAAAATTATATAAAAAAACTAAAATGAAACAAAAATAGAAAAGAAAAGAATAAAGGAAAGTTAATAATGCAAATATGATAAAACTATTGTTTATGTATATACACATACAATTCAACTACATAGAATCATTGTATATTCATATGTATTCAATAAGCTTAGCATTACAATGAAAATAATTTCCTAATATTTGCCATGCTGTTAGTCCCTTTGAAGCTAAAAGAGAGTAGGAGTAAACAGATCATAAGCAATGAAAATTATAATAACTGAAAATGCTTAATAAAGATAACACTAAAAAAGGTGTTTCTGGATAATATATAATTCATAAAAAAAGATAAATCATCCATTTCCTTCTCTATTCTAATGTTATAAGTTGATTGTCAAAAGAAAGACCTGTAATACTAAGAACTAGCTAAAAAAGAAAGCAGTCTCCACTCTTGGTTTAGTTTTAGAGTTCTGAAGAATTCTGTTTCCCGTTTCACATAGGCAAGACTATGGTGACATGTCACATGTAAACTAGTAAACTTCACTAATGTCCTATGAAATTTTTGAGGTGTTTACTTGCAAATACATGTTAATTTTAAATTGTGCATACAGAGGCATTTCTGTAATAGTCAGTTGCATCTATTTTCAAACCCTTACTTATTCACAGTCTTATGTGTGCTTAGCTCTGCACACTGTTTTTCCCCCATGATAAACCTTCTTTATCCTAATTTTATTACTGTGTTTATAAATAATAAGCTATTTCTGTTTCCACTTTCATTAGCTCTCAATTAACAAATTTTTCACTTTTAAGCAATAGTTAAAATCACATGACATATATATGTAAAAGCTAGTTTTACTGCTTCCATGATTGGCACCTTTTTCCTAGGAAAACGAGAATAATCTCATCCTAATCCTCTTTGATTCTGTAGAGGGAAGATATACTTGAGCTCCACATAGCAAAGATTTATCTCTCCATACAAACTGAGGAATCTCAGAGGGAAAGGGTCCAGAGAGATTAACCAAAGACCTTATATGCATATATGCATAATTCATGGACACAGACAATAGTGCAAAGAAAGCCTTGGTGGGGGATAGAGGGGGTCAATGGTGGAGGGGGGGAAGGGGGACATATGTAATACTTTCAACAATAAAAATAAAATTTTAAAAATAAAGAAAAAGAAAAGAAAATCTCCAAACAATATAGATATTCCATTTTCATATTTACAATTCTGACTATTAAAACAAAAGACTAATATACTAGACAGAAAACTCAGACCCCATCAGCTCAATCTATTGTTTACCATACCTGTAAAGAAGTAGCAAAATAAAACAAAGATAATCAACAAAGTTAGTGTTCTTTATCCAAACAGTTTAAAAATTACATGAATAAAAGTTCAAGAAAAAATAAAATAAGGGATTGCTATATTAAGTAAGCCATAAAACAATATATTTAAGATATGCTCAATTTAGGTTCCTGAATTTATCCCAGAATATAATCATTTTATTCCTCCAGGGAATGAAGTCAAAAATCATATGTTGAGACTCTATCATGTGTCATGAACTGTTCCAGGTACCTCGGACTTCAGGAACAAACAAACAAAAAAATCTTGTCCTCTTAATATGACAACTTCTGGGACTTTAATTGAGTATCATTACTCCACTAAATAATGATACTAATAATTAATATTCAAAATCCACTTTGGATGTTACCTAGTTTAGACTGCCATCCTGATTCTTGTGTGCATTCATTCCTTCAGGACTGCATATTTTAATCATAATATATGGGTTGATCTTTCTTTTATACCCCACTATAAATTCCTAGATGGCAAAACTATTTTTATTAAAGTCCACAACCAGTATCTAGTACTGTGTCCAGCACACATCACTACTTCATACAAATCAATAGAAACAAACTTGCTATCCAAGAACATAGCCAAAAACAATTGTATGTGTTATTTTAAAATTTTATCTTCAATTCCTAAATTTCCAGAGACTGTTCATATAAAATTAAAGATATTTTATAATTTATACACCTCACCAATTAAAGTCCCAAAATTTGTATTTGATATTTTATTCAAAATTCATCTATTAGAATCTACATGTATTTTTCAGCTGAAGGCTATTGGTACTAGAGTACTCACTATTGAGATTTGCCATTTTCTTTATATGCTTGCTTAGTTTTTTTAAAAAATAGATGTTTATAATTTTGACATATTTGAGAAAGCTACAATTATAATCATTATTTTATCTTAACTATCAAAATAAATCAATTGATAAAATTCATTCTTTTAGGCAAGATATTTGATGTCATTTTTTAGAAACTAGAAATAATCACAACCTATTTTAAAGTTCAATAAAATGATAACTGAATAAATTAACCATCTTAATAACTATAAATCAGTATGTACATGAAGGAGAAACTTTGTCCACCACATTCTAATTTAAATACAATGAGAGAAAATAGTTTATTATCAGGTATGAAGTTTTTTTGAAATCAGCAAATAGGAGATTGCTATGCAATACTGGTCATATGTATAAGGATTCTGAGTTCATCAAGATCAAATTGATTAAGCAAGAAGCAGTGATTTTTAGGAAGTGATTTTACATTTCTGATTTCTTTCTACAGGTTGATTATTGAAGGAGAAAAAGGGACAACTTTTTAAAAGTAAAAATTCTGCCATTTCCTTTACCCTGCTCCCACCTTTAAAAAATAAAAAAAGGGTTGTTTTGTTTTGTTTTGTTTTTTGTTATCTTATCTACTGAGAAGTATAAGAATTCAGCCATTAGCCTCCTGTCTATGAGCAATGGGAAGAAAGGGGGCCTGTGTTCAGGAAGTTCCATTCCAGGAAAATCTACTAATGAAAGAAAGTTAGTATAGGGAGTATTTTCCCAGCATCCCTCATTACCAATGTGAAATAGCCTCTGAATAAAGAAAGGCAGGACTGACCCTCCACAAAATATGCCTGGAAGCTCAATATAAGTCAATTTCTCTCACTGCACGGATGACTCTAATTGGCCAAATGGAATGAATTCAATGGCTTTCCCGTTCCCCCTAATACTTTGGAATTAGGACACTTGGGGTGCAGAAGTAAGATCCAGAACTACTGTAGTCATTAAGCCATCATAATAGAATCCAGTCTGATACAGAAGTAGGCAGATAAACAGTAAATAGGAAAAAGAAGCTATATCCCATATCAAACTGCATAATAAATTCATTCCATCTCTGGGCTTCTCGGGTACATGACTAAATAAACCACTTTTACTATATTGAAGACAATTAGTGTTGACTTTTTGTACATACCACCAAAATTATTTAAACAGTGAACATGATTGGGCTTGCCAGAGGTGGTCTTGATTTAGACCTGTTATCTTGGTGTTATTATGGTTATTGTTCCTTTTTCAAGCTCTAAAATATCAGAATTGGCATCATAAGAGAATATAGAAATAAGATTATCAAATTCTTCTTGTATTGAGGCATGAGATACTGAAATGGTAGAGATTTGACTGCATGGTATTTTAGCCATAAGTCAATGGCAAACAACCTAAATTCATTTTACAAAATGAGATATCACATTGTAACTGGAGGCTCAATTATGGAAGACAGACTGGCAATAATCTTCTCACCGATTATTCCACAGGATAGATAGTCAACTTTATAAACACAGAATCATAAAGCCTTTATCACACATCACTTAGTAATGAATATAATTGTACATACACATAGTTACACACACCACTATAGTGAAGCATGTTTAGACAATGCTATTATTCCTTATTCTGTATTAAATTGTGCATTACTTTAGGTACCACAAAGAGACAAAAACCAGAATGTAAAATAAATTAGGAGTAATTCACATTACCAAAAAAAAAAAAAAAATTACTTCCAAGATACACTACTGATTCAATTTTTTTTTCAAAATTTATTATTCAGCTCTCTTGTTAAATTTAAACTGTTACTTAATGTAGAAAATTTACACAAAATATAAGTAGAAAAATACATTTGTATGAAATATGACAAAAACTAACGTCATTAAATACAAATTCATAGTATATAAGCTCGTTTAATAGAAAGTATGTTCAGTAAAGAACCTCATCTGTTTTAGAGACTCAACATCTGGCAATTTTTTATTTGCACAGGACATATAACTTACAACACTCAGGGTGGAATTTACCAGCAATTTCAAATAAGCAAAGTAGCTACCTATTTCTTTGTGAGCACATAATGTCTAGATACAATACTGACATTCTAATGGAAAGATGTTTAAAATTCAGGTAATCAATACAAACCTACTATTTCAGAGAAAAGTACAAATAAGACCACTAGTTTATGCCTTCAATGAATATTTAAACTATGTTTGAAATTTTCTTTTAGGTTAACCTCTGAAAGAAGCAAAATAAATAATTCCTAAGATATAATAAAATAGGAATATATTTACTTCAGTCTTAATATATTCAGCAATCATAGTGCTGAAAAATGACTTTTCTGCTTCCTACTTCGATTTAGCATTTTATGTTCAAAGGTGAATTTATGTATAATGAGACTATGAATTTCTTACAAATAATACTCCAATATTGAAAAATAATAATTCATTTGGTCACATCTATACAAGTTATATCCTCCTACTTATGTTTTAAATGTTATTAAATGCTGTAAATAAGTCATAAAGTATTTGCATTCCCCTAAGCAATATCTGAGATTTATAAGTTCTATTTGTAATAAAATCTTTGGTTTCAGTAGTAAATCCACATAATGATATCAGAACTAAATGAAGTGCAATTATCCTGGGACATATCGTCCTTATAGGCTGGATTAAATATAAATATACTCAAGAGTGTTCTAACCATTCTGCCCTTCTGGCAAACATCACCTTCCCTCCCCACACTCGGCCCTCAGTATCTCCTGTCAATCTTAACATGATGGTAAAATCTGAATAAAATATAGATATGAGGTTTTTAATAAAAATGACATCCATAAACTACTTATAAAACACAATTTTAGTGGGAAAATTGGTTGCTTAAATTTTATTTCTCAAAACAAATATATTGTTAATAATGAGAATGAAAATAATCATGCCAATCTATTCCACCCCAGCTTATATTATTTTGCCATCTAGTTCATCTATTATAAAAGAGTGAATAAGCACCAACATGAAGAGGTTAAGTATACTTTATTCTGGAGTAGCTTTAAGAGTGGTCTAAAAAGAGAAGCTGAAACATAGATGAGACAGATTCAAGAAGATACTCTATATACTTTTATTCAAAATAGGGACTGAATTCAACTTCACAAAGTCCACCAGAAGTTTCATTTGTGACAAGAGATTATTGTCTAACACCTCATTATCACTAGTTGCTTCAACGTTATTAAAAAATACCTGCTTCTCTATCTCTGATCTCCATGAAGACTTTGAGGATATGTTTGTCAGATGGGACACTGTCAGTAGCCACAAGGTATTTGTACTGTTTATGTGAGTGTAATCCCCCAGCCAGCAATGAACCAACAGCATTTGTGACCTCCCACAAGTGAACAGACCTGTTGGAACAGGGCATTTCCTTGAAACTTCTTGCTCATAAAATCCAATTTTGATGTTGAAAACTTTCCACCTATGTTTCCCATAAGTCTACCCATGTCTCTTCTGAAGTAAATAGAATACTGTCCCCCACAAATGGAACAAAGATATAAGGAAACAAATGACCCAGGGATGAGAAGGAGCAGGAGAAAACAGGGAAAAACTTAATTGTGGTTAAGTGTAATAATACTAATTATCCTGACAAATGGCTAATACTCTTCCTATTAAGTGGAAGTAGGGCTTTTAAAACAAAAATACACATTACATAAGCCTTAAAACAGCTATACTAATAATTTAAACTATGTGATTAAAGTTTATAGTGATTTCTGTACACCACCACAAACCTTCCGTATATTTATTTTATAGCAGTTATCATACTTCAAAATTTGCTTGCAATGTTATATTCTTGATAAAAAGTCAACCAGAATAAAAGATGTGTGGTGGGAAGCAAAATACAAAAATAAAATAAAATAAAAAAGACCCTGATATAAATATGTACTAAGACTTTACTCATTAATTAACAAGGGACTTTTATTCATTACTATATGCCAAAAGAAAATAGTTATAAATGAAGAATGGACAAAAGGCTAAGAAATACCAGAATAATTAATTACACCTTAAGAAAAATAATTCTATTCTCTTTACACCATAATAGTCAAAATAATTTGTCAAGAGAAATTGTCTTAACATATCAGAGACTGCAGGAATAAGACTAGAGATATTTCAGTACATTGCAGTGTCAAGAAAATGAAAACAGCACCGAAGTACTGGATCAACTAAACAGAAATTTAAAGGTACAGGGATAGAAAAGACCCCCATTGTAAAAGGAAAGCATTCGAGCCTGCACTTGTCCATGCTGAAGAATCGGATAAGACTATTATACCACCTAAACAAATTTTAATCTGCAATATGGTTCATATCAACCTTACTTATGTGCGATTACATTAGAGTGTATGATAAGAAAAGTTTAAAAATTCAGAGTAAATAAAAATATATGTTTTGCTTACCTTTTAAATGTTCTTTCTCCTCTTTTCTATGCCAGTCCAGATGCTTGGGTATAGTTCCTCCCTGCCAGTAGATGGAGATAGTAAAATTGAGTCTTTTGGTGACCTCAAATCCTAATCTAGGTGGTTCAGAATCTTCAATTTCAGATTTTGGAAGTAAAAAAATTTTTGAATGATTGAAAAGACACATAAAGCTTGTAAAAATGATGATCTGAATCAAATAAACTTTAATTCATGGTCATTGATACCAATTTTTAAGGGAGCGGGTCTTGGCTGGCATAGAAAAAAATAAAAGAAAGAGCATTATTTTGTAGGATATATTCCCTTGACTCTTCATTCTTCCCAGATTTCAACAAAGATATATTGAGTATCTACTAAAAATTGTAGGTTACTGGCTACATGCTTTCATACACATTATCTAGTTAATGTTTTTAACAACCCCATAAAGTGGTAATTATTATCCCAAAACATCTGTCCCACAATCTATATTTTTAAAAGTTTCATATGGTGAGCTAATGTTCACTTGCCAAGTTTTTATAGTCCTCCTGGTGTTCAGTTAATCGCATCCCAAATTTAGGGAGAATTCATTTCTTTTTCCTACTGATAAAGAGGCCTTGGCTTCGTTGGGAATTCATTTGCTATTGATAAAAACTGGTTTTAATTTTATTTCAAATACAAGTCCTCTAGCAGCTATCCAAGAAGAGATTCAATAGGCTAAGGGAAAGCCATTCCAGAGATTAAGTAGATCATCTGAAATGAAATGGGATTCAGGAGTAGTGTTGCATGAAATTGTTTTTCTTTGAGAAATTGTACACTTAAGATCAAATTCATAGGAATAAACATTAAAATGCGTGATTACTAACAATGACTTCTTAAAATAATAGAATTATTATGATTTTCCAAAGCTAACAGGACAAATAAGTATCTCTTAAAAATTATAAAAAAGCAAAGGCTAAGAATATCCAAAAGTGAATTGAATGTTGATAAATCGTCAAACAATTGGTTCCATTTTTCTCACTCAGTTTAGAAAACTCATTGAAATTTTAATTAAATAGAATCTATTTCTTATTCTTATCACAAATAAAGTCTAGGTTCCAATATTCCTGGTAGTCATGTTCAATGACTTGATTTCAACAAAACAAATAGGGCATACAACTACTTACATAAGAGTACGTGTAATTTGTTCAATAAGGACTAGCTAAAATAAACTACCCTTTTTTATTCAGTCACCTTAATCACCCTGACCAAATGAATACGCTACTATTTATATACCTCTCTATGGTTCTTCTAATAATTTTCATATTATCACAAAAATCTTCAAAACCAAAATTATGCAAACTTTATAATTGTGAGTCGGCTATCATAGTAATTTGACCATAAAATGTCTTGTTCAAACCAATCCTATCTAATAAAAGAATAATCTGCAAATTACCATCACTCCAACATACAAGATGGCCACCACAGGATGGCCAGCAGGGGAAGGCAGTTGGGAGGGACCAAGCCTGAAAGGGAGGACAGTTGGGGGAGATCAGGCCTGCAGGGGAGGGCAGTTGGAGGCGACTAAGCCTGCAGGGGAGGGCAGTTAGGGGTGACCAGGCCTGCAGAGGAGAGCAGTTGAGGTGACCAGGCCAGAGAATGAGGGCAGTTAGGGGAGACCAGGCTAGCAGGGGAGGGCAGTTAGGGGCAAGAGGGACTCACACCCCATGCACAAATTTCATGCACCGGGCCTCTAGCTATATATAAAAGCCCAGCTACCAGAACGATGGAATGACCAGAACAACTAGACGACTGGTGGCTATGAAATGCACTGTGACAGCCAACCAGTCTGATCAGGGCCCTGATCAACCACCCCTCTCTGCCCCCAGCACCCTGATCGGCCCCCAACACCCTGATCGGGGGTGAGGCTGGCCAGCCAACCTCAGCCCCTCCCCCCGCCAGCCCAGCCCGATGGGCCCCCATTGGGGCTGGCCAACTGGACCCTACCCATACACAAATTTGTGCATCAGGCCTCTAGTAAACTTATAAGAATGAAAGAGCGTGGTGTTATTGTGTCAGGAAAACATATAAACTATGACTGTCCCCAGAAAATTTGGACATGTGGTTACCCTAATAACGAATGTCAATGTTTATGTTCAATCAGATATTTGGGGTCTAAATCCTATTCTCTTTCCACTATATCATATGACCCCAGGAAGTCTTTCAAGTTGGATATATGTGATTAATTCTTAAGTAGATATGTTCCTGTTAGCATCCTTATTCAATTTAGTCCACTGAGTAGAACATTTTCTTAAATTTGGTAATATCTATTACATTTAGGGTACTTTATTTCAAGATAGATTAAAACAACAACAACAATCCTAATAACTTTTTTTTTGTTTAACTGTTTTTTTTTAAATTTTTTAAAAATATATTTTATTGATTTTTTTACAGAGAGGAAGGGAGAGGGATAGAGAGCCAGAAACATCGATGAGAGAGAAACATCGATCAGCTGCCTTCTGCACACCCCCTACTGGGGATGTGGCCGCAACCGAGGTACATGCCCTTGACCAGAATCGAACCCGGGACCCTTGAGTCCGCAGGCCGACGCTCTATCCACTGAGCCAAACTGGTCAGGGCATGTTTAACTGTTTTTTAATGGGCTACTTGTGAATTGTTTCTAATACTACCTTTGAAGCAGAAGACATTTTTACCAATTACTACTGATTTGCAGGAGTTTGGCTCCATTTCACTGCTTGGATCAATGGAGCTGACATTAATACCACTTCTGGTTGTAAACATTCTTCCAGAATTTGGTGCTCCTCACAAATGATAAATTCCATATAATTTAGAGAAAATGAGATCAGTTCAAATGCACACAATGATTAGAGTTAACTGATATGAAAAACTGGAAGTAAAAACGGCTTATCCTCCACAATGATGTAAGTTTCACAAATGTAGGCATTTATTTACATGATTGTTTAGTCTTTAAAATACCTCTGTGTAATTTAATTAGCAAACTCTAAAAGATCACGCATTCTGCCTAGGGTTTTGTTTTGTTCTCACTGTTCGCTTTTTTCTGTTGTATCCCCAAAGCATAACAGAGTATATTACCCATGATAGACAATAATAAAGCACATATTTCACCATCAAATCTATCACAAAGAAAACTTAGTAGATAAAAAGGATGACATATGGGTTGTCTCCTGGTGTATTGCTGCTTTCTGAAAAGAATTGACCAACATCCCCCACATTAGATGCAATATCAGCCACCTACTGCCATATCCTCAAATATGTTTTTATGAAATTAAATTATTATTTTTTTAAAAATATATATATTTTATTGATTTTTTACAGAGAGGAAGGGAGAGAGATAGAGAGTTAGAAACATCGATGAGAGAGAAACATCGATCAGCTTCCTCCTGCACATCTCCTACTGGGGATATGCCCCCAACCAAAGTACATGCCCTTGACCGGAATCGAACCTGGGACCCTTCAGTCCGCAGGCTGATGCTCTATCCACTGAGCCAAACCGGTTTTGGCTGAAATTAAATTATTTTAAATTCATGTTTGAAATTACTTCACTGTGATTTTCTAGAAATCAAAAGTCAAGTACAGTAGGTCCTCAAATAACACCATTTCAATATAACACTAATAAGAAAAAAAAATCAATTTCTGGCTGTGCACTACCTGGGTGGAGTTTGCAAACTTATTTTAGTTAGCATTATGCTTTAATTTTTCTGTGCTAAATGAGAGTAATAAATGGTAATGTTTAGAACTTAAAAGTATTATGGATGGTGGAATAACACAGTAGCTCACATGATAAAAAGCATTGCCAGTAGGATGACTTAGGCAGAAGAATGTAATAATGTAGGAAGTTTTGAGACAAAAACAAATTTTGACATGACTTGCTAAATAATGTCTATAATCCTCTGTCCCATTATAATTGCTCCAATTATAAAATGAGGCTTCAGAATTCCTCAAATATGTTAAACTTTTGAACCAAGTATTTAAGAGCAAGAGCTATGTTTTTATCCTTTAAACCAATGGCTTGAGAAAGTTTTGAGAATCTGGTGAAAGGTATGGAAACTCAAACCAGAAAATTATATATTCAAATACACTCTCATAGTTTTCACACAATAGCATACAATTGTGGAGTATTTGTCCAGCCCACAGAAACAATCTATGAACCATTTTATATATGAAACCATGGGTAAGAACTATTTCTCCAAAAATAACATCCATTTTAAAGTAAAACAAACAAGGAGTTTCTCACTCCATGACCAGATGATCTACAGGGCCATTTTGGTAAAATAACATAAAAATAAAACACTAACCAATTTAGCAATCAGAGATTAAATAAGAATTGCATCTGAAAGACTATCTTGAATTTTAGAATAAGTTG
>NW_006284244.1:2920659-2921815 GCF_000327345.1 Myotis davidii
ACATATAATAGATATATAAAGTAATCTAATAGATATAGCATGATTTTTACATAAGTGATGATAATATTTCACATACTTTAAGTGCAATTCTATAAAAGTCTTTAAATATTTTCTGGGAAAAAATGCATCTAATATGTAATTTAGAACAACTAAGAATTCTTATGTTCTCTAAAAATACTGTTATCTTTTCTGGAGAAAATGTTAAAGATTTGATATCAAGAAATGTATATAGAACAGAACAGATAATTCGATTGCACTCCCATATTTCCACAAAGATTTATTTACCATAATAGTTTTTTAAGTGCAAATGACAAAAGCAGTTATCAACATGGAGCACCAATTGTGGGCTGGAAACTATTAGACACTCACAAGAACTATCTTACAGTGCAATGAAGGTGGCTTAATCATCCCCACTCCACTAAGGAGAAAACTTCTAACTAGATTGAGACATCATGAACAGAGAGAACAAAAAACGTGAGTATCAAACGTGAGTCCCACAAACTGCAGGCAAGATGGATAATAGGGTTGCTCCCTTCTGTGGCAACAGGAAGCAGTGCTCTGAGGGTGACTAGTACCAGCAGGGCACGCATATTAAAATAGGCAGTGGTTCTCGGGAGCCATGTAGGTGGGTCAGGTAGCAGACAATACATCTAATTTGATTCTGCTTTTAGTTCTTTTGTGATTGAAATGTTAGGGACTTATTTTCAGAAGTGTTACATACATATACACACACACACACACACATATATAATAGAGACCCAATGTATGAATTTGTGCAAGGGGCTTGGCCCCCGCCGCCACCGTGGCTGCCTCTGCCTTGGCCCTTGCCTCCACAGCTTCATCCGGAAGTTAGTCTGGAAGGTCATCCAGAAGGTCGTCTGGTCTAATTAGCATATTATGTTTTTATTATATACTAGAGGCCAAGTGCACACAAATTTGTGCACTCGAGGGGTTCCCTCAGCCTGGCCTACGTCCTCTTGCACTCTGGGACCCCTCAGAGGATGTCCACCTGCTGGCTTAGGCCTGCTCCCTGGGGGGATCAGGCCCAAGCTGGCAGTCAGACATCCCTCTGGCAGCCCGGCAGCCCTCGGAGGATGTCATTTGCCAGCGGGGAGCAGGCCTAAGCTGCCGTCAGACATCCTTAGTGCTGCTGAGG